>NC_051863.1:37102049-37119549 GCF_015732765.1 Culex quinquefasciatus
CACCGAGCCACGTAGCCCAGTGGTAACGCTTCCGCCTCGTAAACGGTAGATCGGAGTTCAAATCCCGGCTCGGACCAACACAACTGATGATCTTTTCCCTTCTGGAATCGATTGCTTATAAAGAGTGTATCGTCTCAAACTGGACCTTATCACGACACCTTTGGGAGGCGACCTATGGAATGTTAACATTAACCTTAACATGTTAACATTAAGTTGAGAATGAAACTGCCACTGAATCCGCTTTGTAAATGCCGGCCCCGATACTCTTCAAGGGTGTTCCCCTCAGGAACTGGATAAGATTTACTTTTTTTACTGTCGGTACACAATGTTACTTTTGGGAATGGATACATCTTTTATGTCAGACCAAATGGGTAATTTTACTTCCAAAAATGTGTTAATTTACTATTATTGCAGTGTTTTTGCTACTTTTTCAGTCGTGCTTCCCCCGGTGTGTTTCCTAGAACAAGCTTAAGGTAAAAAAAATCGACTTTTCTGATATTTGGCACCATGAAATAAAGGCTCTTTCCCAAAATTTTGCGGGGTCTGGCGAAATATTTCGTCGGGGGTCTAGAGCAACTTTTTTTGAAGTTTTTATATTCAGAAAAGTCGATGGAAATCAATAGGTTCATGGTCAAACCCATCATATTTCTTATGAATGTGTCTCTAAGAACTCTAAATTAAATATTTGACCTCGGATAAGAAGTTTCCAACCCACATTTACCAGTATTCTAGCTTTCTTTGAAATAACCCCAAAATCCAAGCTTGAAACCTCAAACAGCTCAAAACGATCGAACAAAAATCTTTTCTTTGTATCAGTGTTGCAAATGAGTGATAAAAAAGCTATCAATAGATTATCTCTGCACCAAAAATATCCGAGAGTATAGCGGCCGTCACTGTAGCTTGTGAGATCTCTTCTTGTGTCTCGTGATTTCCAGCGATGTCATTCTCTCTCTTTCACTCCTCCCCTTTTCCTCGACTATGCGCTCTCACCGCTGAGTCTCTCAATCTCTCCGAAAACTGCAATGAGAGAACGCGAGATGGCGATTAGGAGCCGACCACGCATGACGTCCTGTTAAACTGCGTTTGCGAAATTGGTTTTGTGGCGGCTTTTATGGTTAAACGCTGTTGCGGTAGCATGATCGTGGAAGCGGGAATGAGAGAGAAAAGGAAAATGTCAATCGCGAGTGGGTAAACAAAAAAACGTGTTCGGCTATGTTCGGCGCTGAGAGTTTCAATGAAGAGAGAAGAGCAGTTGTATTTGAGGCATGAATATTCAGGCGAGATAATTGTAGTTGCTGAGAGCTGATACTTTGATATTTTAACAACCCTGCTTTGTATAATTTGTCATGAAAATACAGCAACAAATTGCCCGGATACAAATTCAGCATAAAACATTGCTAAACTTAGAGTATTTCAATTAAAAGCTATTTATTATCTAAAAGGTTTCAAATATTTTTTTTTCAATTATTTGCCATACAACACAATAATGATTTAAAACAATTTCGAATCAATCACATATTTGAGAACAATCTTCTGAACAAAATCCATAAAAAAGTATCAACTTAGGTTTAATATAAGCAGAGATATACCCAATTTCGGAAACTAAAAAGTGACTTACTCCAAAATTTCTTGATTAAATTCCCATTCAAACGAAAATTTTTTTCGAAATTACTAAAATTTTTGTAATTTTCAATTTGATTATCAAACGATGCGAAATTTTGTATGCTTTTCAGTTTATTAGATTTTTTTTTGCTTAAAACTAAAATGTTAACAAAATACCATATTTTTCCGAAAATACTCAAATTTTCAAAATATGCTATAAGGGTATCAAACAAAGCGAAATTATGTTGGCTTTTTGACATTGATACATTTTTTTGAAATTTTACAATTTTAGAAAAATACCGTATTTTTTCGAAAATACCAAAATTATTTAGATTGCAATATGAGTATCAAACGACGCAAAATTATATATGAAGCATACATAATATAAATGTATGTATGAAGCATGCAAAATTTCGTTTCGTTTGATAGCCGTATTGCATATTATGAAAATTTTAGTATTTTCAAAAAAAATACGGTAATTTGCAATTTTTTGATGTTTTTTTTTCAGATAAAAACTATAATTTATTGAAGAAGCAAACGAAATTTCAATTCGTTTGATACTCATTTTGTGAATTTTGAAAATTTTAGTATTTTCCAAAAAAAAACACGGTGTTTTTTGATTTTTTTTGTATTTTCCAAACAAAACTCAAATAAACAGAAAAAACATACAACATTTCGCTACGTTTGATACCCATGTTGCATATTTTGAAAATATTAGTATTTTCGAAAAAAATACGGTAATTTGTGAAAATTTTAGTATTTAAAAAGACTCGAATGAATACAAAAAGCAAACGAAATTTCAATTCATGTGATATCCATATTGCAAGTTATGAAAATTTGAGTATTTTCGAAAAACAATTCTGAGTACATATTCATACTTTGTAAGAAGCTAGATTATCAAAAAATATATGCTTGGTGAAGCCATTGAACATTTAACATGATGAGGTAGAATTAATGGAAATTAGAAAAATTAAAAAAAATAGTAATCGTACATAATCGGCGATAAGATTATTGAAATAACGATAACGATGGATTATCGTTATCGTTCCGACGACGATAATTTAATCGATTAACAACCTAGATTGAAATAAATCAGTACTTAACTAAAATTTAAGGAAAAAAAAGTTTCAATGGTGTTAAAAAAAATAAATCCTTTTAAATTCTTATTTTGAATTCCAGGGTGACTTTCATAGTTTTATTTTTTTGTAGAAATCAGATTTAAGGTATTAAAATTTTATTTTAACGTCAAATGTACAATCTTTAGGGTTGCTTGTATTGTTTTTAAGAAAAAAATCAATGTGTTTTTTAGAAACAAAGTTAATAAGCTATTTGACAATATACATATAAATTTTAAGAAAAATTGTTAAATGGTGTGAATTTTAATTCGTTGAAACCAGTTTTCTTCATATTACATTTTAAACTGAATTAGAAGCACGAATCAAAAGTTTTCAAATTTTACATCAAATGTGTTCTACTGAAAATTGCTATTAATTTGGAGGTTTATTTGAAGAATGTTTCAACAACACATAACATTTATTATTTAGCTAAATTTATGCTACCTTCTTCTAAAGGAAAATTTTCCGAAGAATCCGAAAATGCATTCCGTTCTCCGATTAAAATTCATGTTCAGGGAGAAAACAATCACACTTTGAGAATATCGACATAATACTTTTCATCAACCTTTTTAAATAATAGTTTACTAGCTTTTCAAAATTTCTGATAGTATTTCACTTCTCTAGCACGGTCAATGATTCTATACTATTCCGTACGTATTTATTTTTTACTCTACATTTTGCGAAAAAGTCTTTTGAAGGAATTTTCTGATCGGCCATGTTGATGAGGGCTATTTACAAAAAATAGTCACACGGAAAAAAATTGCAATTTTAAAATAACTTTTTTTATTAATAAATACTTTTTGAAATTCCCATTATTAAGATTTTGTTTTTTTGATTACTAAAATTTGTATTTTTCGGAAAAAATGAGTTTAATCTCATGACATGAACTAACTGTGGAAATATAATGAGTTTGAGGTATACACCTCAAAAACAATATTTCGTGGCTGTTGTGCTAACTTGTAGTACTTGCATTTTGGGTCAAATTGAGTTAAGAACGCCATTTTGTTCAGCTCACAATGCTTCACCTTTTGACTTTCACAGATCTCCATCATTCGATTTCAATCCTGAGATACTCAATAAAAACCGAAAAAACTTCGCGCTTTTTTGTCACTTTTCATATGAAAGAATTTTCAATCTTGTCGTGCTATCTTGTTACTCCCTGAAAATTGATGTAAGTGCAACAACTGGCCAAAGGGTTTTCAGGTCAGAAATTGATTTCAGCTAATTTTATTGAAATTTTGAAGTTTTTCGAAAAAAAAAATTGGCCTCATGGTTTTTCGGTCCGTTTTTTAAAAGGGGGTGACAAAAACTTTAAAAAATATTTGTACCAGTCTTAAGAAAGAGTCAAAAGCCACTAACTTTGAGATATATTGAGCCTGTTTATCTTAGGTTCGTCCAAGATTTCAACGGTTGGCTTGCGGAAGTGGCAGGTCGTCGAAGATTACAGGACTCCCTGCTGCCGTTCCCGGGTCGATGCTTCCCAACCTTACACACACACACACACACACACACACACACACACACACACACAAATATACGTAACGTGACGTAACATGAGCCCATAAAGCTAGCAGAGTTCCATCCTGGGAAAGTTTTCGTTCGCCAGACCACCCCGGTAATAATACTCATTGTTGTGTGAAATAATATGCTATAAAATCTTTTATTTGCCAACCAAGGAACCCCCTAGAGCAAACGGGGCGGGTGTTTGCCCAGGACTTTTCGGTCAGCATCTTGCACAAACACTTCTTCCCCGCTGAACCCCTGTGTGTGTGTGTGTGTGGGTTAGAGTTCTCATATTCACACTTTTTGATACACACAATGTATCAGCGGGAAAATCCAGAGCATCACCCAACCCTTCCTACCCCGCCCCTCCACCTGGAGAGGAAGTCTTGCAAGGATGCTGGACAGAGATTTCATTACCCTGATAGCCGAGGACAGTTATTGCGTCCAAGTGGGTGCATACCGGAAGTAAGCAGTTTTACATTGCAAGTTGAGTGTTTTCTTTTGTGCTTGTGCTGTTTTTGCAGACATCAACTTTTCAATAAAGTGTGTTGCTGGTGGAATTTTGTTCAGTGTTCATGCGAGATAGTGGTGATTGGTTGTAAGGTTTCAATTTAAAACGCTCTGTACAACAATGATCCGATTGATTTTCAAAAAATGATTATCTTGTTGCTCTAATAACTGATATTTTGTCGAAAAAACGCAATTTCAAGAACCACTAGAATCAATCATGAACAACACTTCTCGTATTCCTGCCCACGAAAATTGCATCATCCGATGCGCATCACAGTTCGCTAGAAAACATACACCATGGGGCAGTTAAAGAAGTGCTTCACGCCAAAAAAAAACAACAGAAAAAAACTCCCTTCCCGCCCGACCCAGCCACATCAAACATTGAGAGCACTCGAAAAAAATAAAAATAAAAAAGCAGACGTTAAAACTCGTTGCACTGCACCAAATCCAATCACGAGCTACGAGGCGGGGGTCCAATTCTGACGAGCGAAAGCCCGCGTTAACTATTTTTCACGAAACGAGGAAATGATGAACGCATGTGGTCCGTATCCTGTGTCCTGCAGGAATTTAGGTGTTTCGTTGGGTTTTCGGAGAGAGTGGAAAAAAGTGACTATCAAGCTAGGTGTGAGTGGCCTAATTCTGGCGTTGAAAACTTGTGTCAATATTGGGCGCAGTAAATAAACATAACGGTGCCTTAATACACAGAAGATTTGTAAGCATCTTCTTTTACACAATGTTTTTGGTTCTACACAGAAAAAAAAATCATGGTAATTTTACATCTGGGAAGGGGTACATCTTTTATGTCAGAAAAAAGGTGTAATTTTACCTCTGGAAATGTGTAATTTTACCACTTTTCTGGTGTAATGTCACTTTTTCAGTCTAAATTGAGGTAAAATTACATCATAAAAGAGGTAATATTCAACCTTCCAAAATTACAGCTTCCAAATTTACATTATTTTTTTCTGTGTAAATTTTAAAAAGTCGTGAGACATGTCATTTGAACGAAAATTCAACATTGTGCTCGAAAACTTGTCATGGCTAGAGGGTGACGATTCTCGAGATTTTCAATTTCCCGGGAATCGAGAGTTGAATTTGGCCATTTCCCGGGAATTCCCGGGACCCGGGAGTTTTTTTACTATGCCAATAGTGGCAAAATTTTAAAAGAAAAGTATTAAATTTGTTATTTATTCGTTAAATTAAGTATACTCATAATTTTTAGGAACTATATAGTTTACTATAATTGTTTTAAAATGTTTATGAATCATAATTCGCAGTGAGTGACTTTTCAAATGTTGCACAAACTTGTTTCATGAACTTCTTATTATTACAATTTCCCAGTATCGAGATTTTTGCAATATGATAAAGAACGACTCAAAACAACAATTTAATTTTTTTTCATCCTTTTTAAGGTCAACTGTAAATATATTAACAGTTATCAGGAAAACCGGAGTATTCATAATTGGCGAACCTCAACTTTACAAAGATTACCGCTCCAGAGTTTAATATTGAGGTTGACGTGAAACATAAAATTACATCGCTTTGACATCAAAAAAGAATTTACCTTGAAAATTAACTGAGGTACTTAGAATTAAAAAAAAAAAATAAGGATTGCTATGCTCGAGAGAAGATATGGAATTTGAACTTATCTTGAAAAGACTTTTACCTCTTAGAAATAATAAATAAAAATAATATCTCTAGAGTTTTTTTCATAACGCCCTATAAACACTCTGGATTTATAAAAAAGAAAACATTAAATTTCATTTCTGGGGTGTAACTGCAGAGTATGTTTTAAGGTAAATTTTGGGGTCCGCATTTTTTTTTGGCTTCTCTCGATTATAGTTGTTGGAATTTTTGAAAAGTTAAAATTTAAAAAATAAAAAAATATGAATAGGAAGATTAGAGAAGCATTGGTTTATTTGAATTTGAACATCGAACATTAAACATCCAATGTTCCAAACAATTTTGTATTTTTCAAATAATTCTTGATTAGTTTATATAACTTTGCTTCAATATTTATAAGTTAAAAATTTCCCGGGAGTCTTGACCGAATTTCCCGGGAATCGAGAGGTCCAAAAATGGTCGATTTCCCGGGAATTTTTTCCCGGGAATTCCCGCTCGTCACCCTCTAGTCATGGCTTCGTGTATTTTTTTATTTTGCAGGTTTTTTTTACAGTGTAAGGCCACACATTTTTTTCAAAGTTTATGTCGATTTTGAAGGGGGGGAGGGGGGGTGGGGAGACCCTCAAATTTGGTCCAAAACGGTGCAGGTGGTTATGTTACACATGACCAGTATGACAAAGAACTTTGCAAGATGATTGTTCCCCCAAATTCCCCCCTTATAATAACCGTCCTATCGAACTAAGGGGACGGAAATTGCAAGTGGAGCTGAAATAGAAATCAAAGTGAAATCAATTTACTTTCCTTCATCACTCGAAAGTTACCAAGATGCGGGAATGTTTTTGCAAGGCTGTTGCAAGCAATCGGCGGCAGTAAAGCAAATTTGAACAGCAGACATTAAAAACTACCCTTTACAGGGCTCTTAATGATTACGAGATAGTTATTCTAAATTTCCAGGAACAGATTTTCACAGTGGCACAAAAAAATGTGCATTGCAGTAGTCTATTTATTACTTCCTGCCTAATAAGCAATATATTTTAACTGCTTAGCATTAGCATATTTTAACAGCTTAATTTCAGATAATGGCCAAATGCAACTTTTTATGTCCAGTATCAAAAATCATTAAGTTTGATACCCATATTGCCCCAACTCTTACGGTCCAGCAAATGTCCCCCCATCGGAACATCCGCGGGGCCTCCGGCCACTCCGGATTGTGGCCACTACTGCCAAAATGTCAAATTTAATGTCCGGTATCAAAAACCATAAAGTTTGATACTCATATTCCCCAACTCTTACGGTCCGGCAAATGTCCCCTCATCGGAACATCCCCGGGGCCTCCGGCCACTTCGGATTGTGGCCACTACTGCCAAAATGTCAAATTTCATGTCCGGTATCAAAAACCATTAGGTTTGATACCCATATTGCCCCAACTCTTACGGTCCAGCAAATGTCCCCCCATCGGAACATCCGCGGGGCCTCCGGCCACTCCGGATTGTGGCCACTACTGCCGAAATGTCAAATTTCATGTCCAGTATCAAAATCCTTAAAGTTTGATACCCATATTCCCCAACTCTTACGGTTCAGCAAATGTCCCCCCATCGGAACATCCGCGGGGTCTCCGGCCACTCCGGATTGTGGCCACTACTGCCAAAATGTCAAATTTAATGTCCGGTATCAAAAACCATAAAGTTTGATACCCATATTCCCCAACTCTTACGGTCCGGCAAATGTCCCCTCATCGGAACATCCCCGGGGCCTCCGGCCACTTCGGATTGTGGCCACTACTGCCAAAATGTCAAATTTCATGTCCGGTATCAAAAACCATTAGGTTTGATACCCATATTGCCCCAACTCTTACGGTCCAGCAAATGTCCCCCCATCGGAACATCCGCGGGGCCTCCGGCCACTCCGGATTGTGGCCACTACTGCCGAAATGTCAAATTTCATGTCCAGTATCAAAATCCTTAAAGTTTGATACCCATATTCCCCAACTCTTACGGTCCGGCAAATGTCCCCTCATCGGAACATCCCCGGGGCCTCCGGCCACTTCGGATTGTGGCCACTACTGCCAAAATGTCAAATTTCATGTCCGGTATCAAAAACCATTAGGTTTGATACCCATATTCCCCCCATCGGAACATCCGCGGGGCCTCCGGCCACTCCGGATTGTGGCCACTACTGCCGAAATGTCAAATTTCATGTCCAGTATCAAAATCCTTAAAGTTTGATACCCATATTCCCCAACTCTTACGGTTCGGCAAATGTCCCCCCATCGGAACATCCGCGGGGTCTCCGGCCACTCCGGATTGTGGCCACTACTGCCAAAATGTCAAATTTAATGTCCGGTATCAAAAACCATAAAGTTTGATACCCATATTGCCCCAACTCTTACGGTTCGGCAAATGTCCCCCCATCGGAACATCCGCGGGGCCTCCGGCCACTCCGGATTGTGGCCACTACTGCCGAAATGTAAAATTTCATGCCCAGTATCAAAAACCATAAAGTTTGATACCCATATTGCCCCAACTCTTACGGTCCGGCAAATGTCCCCCCATCGGAACATCCGCGGGGCCTCCGGCCACTCCCGATTGTGGCCACTACTGCCGAAACATCAAATTTCATGTCCAGTATCAAAATCCCTGAAGTTTGATACCCATATTGCCCCAACTCTTATGGTTCCGCAAATGTCCCCTTATCGGAACATCCCCGGGGCCTCCGGCCACTCCAGGTGGTGGCCACTACTGCCAAAATGTCAAATTTCATGTCCAGTATAAAACCATAAAGTTTGATACCCATATTGCCCCAACTCTTACGGTCCGGCAAATGTCCCCCCATCGGAACATTCGCGGGGCCTCCGGCCACTCCGCATTGTAACCACTACTGCCGAAATGTCAAATTTCATATCCAGTATCAAAAACCATAAAGTTTGATACCCATATTGCCCCAACTCTTACGGTCCGGCAAATGTCCCCCCAACGGAACATCCGCGGGGCCTCCGGCCACTCCGGATTGTGGCCACTACTGCCAAAATGTCAAATTTCATGTCCGGTATCAAAAACCATAAAGTTTGATACCCATATTGCCACAACTCTTACGGTCCGGAAAATGTCCCCCCATCGGAACATCCGCGGGGCCTTCGGCCACTCCAGGTGGTGGCCAGTTCCAATGATCGACTGTGCCATGTCTTAGCTGGTCCTTGCCTCCAAGCCATCTGCTCCCGGACCTCCAGGCCGTCTGCTACCGGGCCACCAGGCCATCTGCTTCTGATGTGTCCTCGTCGTCGTCCAGCAATAGAATGAATTTTCGGGACCGACCGAGCCGAGTTTTGTTGGCTCGTCGACGATCCGAAAATTATGAGGTGGAGTGGGGGAGATTTTAGATACATCAATCTCACGTCTCTCGATCGACTGATTGGCAAACGTTCGTTCATCCAACCAGCGTGCACCAAAAAGAGGGGAAATTTGCCGAGAGGGGAATTCGTCACGTAACGTTTTCGCTTCGCGAAAATTTTGGATTGACACCACGTATAGAAACCTTAGGACAAAGTTCTTTGTCAAAAATTCAGGGGGCAAAACTATCAAATGAATTCTGTCCACCATGTGTTAGTTTTTTCTTATTTTTTGGCAATTCTTTTTTTAGTGTCTGACACCGTTTTCCTAATTTCGTCTTATCGACAGCTACAACATATTTGGAGAAACTAAATCAGTCAGCAATCCTATTCACATGATTCCATTTTGTGAATATAGTGTTTGTCCTACTGCCAAAATTGGATGCAGATTTACTAACATTAGTGCCCAGAATATGGAACATTTGTTTGAAATCTCACTCCAAAGCTCTGAACCGAAAAAATCTGGGGAATTCTCACAAGCCACTGTATTCCAATAAATACTTCACGAAATAAACAATATAGATTTATTGACGAAAGTTAGTTGTTTCGAATTTCCACTTGAAAAATCTGGCAACCTTGCAACCCTGCCCTGGGCTATTTCAAGTCAAACATGAGCAAAATTGATCTCCTTTTACCTTTTACTCATAATACTCGAGAGCAATTCTCTGAGATTTCGGTCATTAGTCATTAGTCATTTTTGTTTTTTTTTTAATCCGGCTGAAACTTTTTTGGTACCTTCGGTATGCCCAGGGTGGCCACTCAAGTCGGGAAATCGGGAAAGTCGGGAAAAAGTCGGGAATTCGCCAAAATCCGCCAAAAATCGGGAAAAAGTCGGGAATTTATGATTTTTTGTCAAAAAGTCGGGAAAAGTCGGGAATTCTGAGCATATTTGATTGAAATTTTTTTTTAAACTCTTGAATAATTTTGTAATATTTTGTAAAATTTTCAAATTGAATTCACTCATTTCTGCTTTAGTAACTTACTATAAATTGAGGGTTCTTTTCACTATTTCAATATATTTGAGTATAGAAAAGCTGTTAAAAGGCATTCAAAATCTTAATGAATATTGGAGTCTTTGACACAGATTTTCATTATATTTTTTATGAATCAAACGATCGCTTTAATTTTTGTTCATCAAACAAGAGGTAAAGTTAATGAAAAACTAATTTAAAAATAGAGCATAATGGCCAGCTTAGAATTATGATTCTATTTCATTTTGTCACATAATTGGATATTTGTTAACAGATTCCAACTTGAGTTTGGCAATGGGTTTTTTTTTGGTAAATATTTTTAATTGTTTAACTAAATTCATTTAGTAATTTAAAATATATTTTTTCCAAATGTTGCCCTTGAACTTTTTTTGTGAGTATGGCTAAATTACCTACCATAGATAAAGCTTGATTTTCAGTTTTCGGAAAACCTAAATATCGAATAAAATCGAAAATTGAAAACCGTTTTTTACGTTTTGGAAACGTAAAAAAAATATTGAAATTGCAAAAAAAATCCAAGAAATTTTTAGTTATTGCAAAATTGTTTAAAAAAATTGTTTCTTCAATTATTTGGCTTAAAATAAGTGGGAAAACATAAAATAATATATCAAACTTAATTTGCATTAAAAAAAAGGTTAAATACTGACCACTAGATAAATTAAAATTGATTAGAAAAATTAATATCAAAAATTACAAAATTAAAATTAAATTTTATGAATTCCTTGATTTTTTTCTAATTCTTTGAATGAATAATAACAGCAATTATGTTTCAATCATTCTTTGATTTAAAATGATGATGAAGTTTTGAAAAAATAGGAACGCGTTTTGGGAATGAATTAGAACTACAGAGCAATTCTCTACCAAAACCGGAAATGGATTTTTTTTTATTTGGCTCAAACTTTGTCGAGGCGTTCCCTATGACCAAATAAGCTATTTCGTGTCGTTGATTCACCCATACAAGTCTCCATACAATTTTGGCTGCTGTCCATACAAAAATGGTACGTAAACATTCGAATAACTGTAACATTTGATTGAATTTTCTGATCAATTTGGTGTCTTCGGCAAAGTTGTAGGTATTGTTGAGGTTTATTGAGAAAAAAATAGGTACACGGAAAAAAATTGTAGATATTTTCATCAATTTTATTTTTCACAAAAACTCAATTTCCCAAAATACGTATTTTTTTATTTTCGAGATTTTTTGAAATGTTTTAGAAGACAAAAACCCGCAACTTTTGAGCCATAGAGAAACATGGTCAAACAATGTGCCGCCGAGTCATGATTTTTTGAAAAAATAGTGATTTTTGGAATAAATGGAAATTTCATGCAAAAACCAATTTGTAATGTAAAATTGAATTTACAATCGAAAAGTACTCAACAGATTTTTGAATATAGGGTCTTGTTTTCAAGATATAGCCACGGAAAGTTTGATTTCAGCGAAATATTTGCAGTTTTTTTATTTTTAAAAATAGTGACCATGCGAGACCATTTCTTTAAAATATTCTTTTGAAAAATTCAGAAAATTTGCTATGAAATTGTCTAAGAGACATTGAAGATTGGACCTCTGGTTGCTGAAATACGGCGTCTTAAAGAAAAAGAATTAGGAAAATTGATAATTTCTATTTTTTCTAATGCCGATAACTCTGCAATGGTCCTATTTTCAATGTTAAAAAATAAAACATTCGTGAAATTTTCCGATCTTTTCGAAAACAATATTTTGAAATGTTTGAATCAAGACTTACAATTTAAAATGACCAAACATTCAATATTACGCCCTTTTGAAATGATTAATTTTTTTTGGAAATATTTTTTTCGAAAAGATCGGAAAATTTTACGAATGTTTCATGTTTTAACATTGAAAATAGGACCATTATTTGCTGAGATATCGATATTAGAAAATAGGGGGTGGGTTGTTTGGGTGAGACTTAGAAAATTTCAATTTTTCCTGTTTCTTTTTCTTTAAGACTCTGTATCTCAGCAACCAGAGGTCCAATCTTCAATGTCTCTTAGACAATTCCATAGCAAATTCTCTGAAAATTTAAAAAAAAAATTTTAGGGGTGGTCACGCATGGTAATTATTTTGAAAAATCGAAAAACTGCAAATATTTCATTAAAATCAAATTTTCGGTGGCTATATCTTGAAAACGGAGCCCTTTATCAAAAAATCTGTAATGTTCTTTTCGATTAAAAATTCAGTTTAACATAAAAAATTGAGGTAATTTTTTTTTAAATAAAATTTCGTTTTTTTCCAAAAATCACTATATTTAAAAAAAATCATAACTCGACGGCAGATTTTTTGACCATACTTCTTTTTAGTTCAAAAGTTGCGGGTTTTGTCCCCTAAAACATTTAAAATACCGTCATCAGGGGTGACATTGGGTCTGGGGGGTGAGATTGGGTCATACAAATTTCAGCATTTTTGTATTACCCAATCTCACCCCCCAGACCCAATGTCACCCCTGATGACGGTAATCCCGAAAATCAAAAAATACTTATTTTATTTAGTGAAAAAAATGATAATAAAAAAATCGGCAAATATTTTTTAACGTGTACCTATTTTTTTCAATAGTCTTCAACAATACCTACAACTTTGCCGAAGACTTGGTGTCATTGATCAGAAAAATCATTAAAAAGTTACAGATATTCGAATATTTACGTACCATTTTTGTATGGACAGCTGCCAAAATTGTATGGAGACTTATAACCAATGACACGAAATAGCTTCTTTGGTCATAAGGAAGGCCCCCACAAAGTTTGAGCAAAATCAAAAAACACAAAAATAAAAATGGTCGAAATCGACCGATTTTGTACAGAATTGCTCTATACATATCCAAAATCTAGGGCTGTCTCATTGTTCCCCACTCTTTTCAGCCCATGAGTAACAATGATACACTTCGATATTTCTTTATTAAACGTTTCAAAATCTATGTAATTCTCCCAAAATATGAATAGAAAGTGATTTTTTGCATATTTATTGAGTTATAACTTTATTGAAAAAAACATATAAAGTTATTTGGTATAAATAAATAGATTTTACAAAATTTAATTTTTATGAATGATTCAAGTTGGCAAAATTGCTTTAAAATGTTCAAGGCAAGTAACCTGCAATGAAACATTACAAATCATGATGTTTTACTAGAAATGTATTGAGATAAAAAATGGTTACATTTCTTTTTTGTTTTTACAGTTGTCATTTTTTTTCTCAGACAATTGATCCTTTTCTCTTTAACACCAAGCAATTTTATTGTTTAAAAATTCTTCTTTATTGTTAATCTTTTTGTTGATGATTTTTTTTCTGGTTTATGTGCTGGAGAAAAAGTTGATAGAACCATGTTTGGTTATGTTTATTAATCATTTGCCTTTGAAAAATGTCTCTGTACCCAAAATCGGTACTCAACCCAAAACTTAAACCAAAAGTGAGCGATCCGATACAAGAGTGAACGTTCGGGGAATCAGCGAAAACCACTTTTGTCGATAAGCTGCGCCGCCACGCTATCGGGCCCGTACGTACGCACTATCGCTCGATGCATGCCCCGTGGACACACGTGGACGGGCCTAGGAATGGCGCAGCCTTGCCGTCTCATGATACCTGATGCCAGCTTGAAAAGTCGACGGTTAGTTTTTGAGGACCAGGGATGTGATTTTTAATAACTTGGCTATGCTGTTAAATAAATAATTAAAAATAAATACTTATTTTTTTTTTTCAATAAAGAGCTGATTTTGATAAGATATTATAAATTCTTGAAACAATTTTATTTCAATTTATCGCAATTTTACAAAAAAAAAGCAAACAATTACCGGAGTTCCTATCACTATCACCAAAGCACAAAGCTTGTTTTGCAGCATGCTTGTCGCGCGGGAAAAGAACCCGCAGGACATGCATCCTGCCTGATCCAGTTACCTGCCGTCGAATGTGGATGGGGTGCACGCACGTCATGTTTCGCGTCCAGCGCACCGGGACAAGCTCAGACCAGCCCAGGCGCCAGGTAGAATTAGCAAATCAACGATGAAATCTAACGCCTCCGACTTGCCATCAGTGTCCAGAAGTCGACATCGGATATGCGACAACTTGCTGCGGAAAATTTGTTCTGCGTGCTAGATGTTGCAGCGGACTCTTTTTTTCCACTTTTTCTCTGGCACTTTGAGTTGGAGCTCATGCTTTTGACAGAAGGGAAAAATCTTCAAGAAATCAGTTTGTTGCAATTATAAAATAACAAAAAAAAAAAAAAAAACAAACAAAAGACATAACACAAAACAAAAAAAAACAATCAATTTAAATTTACAGAGAACTGTTTGCGTCCGATATTCCTTAAATCAATTTCGTTAACCGGTAACGAGTTATCACGGAGTGTCCCCCACGGTGGCCACGAGGAATTGGAGAATATTTTGTTGTTTTCAATTCGAAAGAAGCGAAAAAAAAAGTTCGACTCACCTCTCTGATCGACGACGGTTCGTGGAGCTGTGTATTTCAGGAGATGAACTCATAATTGAATTTCAACCGCGATGGCAGTGTGACAGTGCCGGGTCGTCCACGTGAGGACTTTTGATTTACTGGTAACGTAACTGTCACGGGTGTCCCCGGTGTGCCCGTACGTGACCTGATGGGCTAATAAGTTTGTTTATTTGGCACGGAGAAATTTGGCCTCTGGGGGTTGATGAAGGTGAAGAGCAATTTTCTGCGAAAATAAAAAAAAACGAGCCAACAGGTTTCTTTTTTGAGCTGGAAACGATGCCTTGAAGGTGGTGTTTGTTGTTGTTTAGTTCAATGCTGAGTAAACAGAGATTGTTACGATGCGATTTGAGGGGAAATTAAATAACTACTAACAGAATTAGAAACACAACATGAAACTACATTCCTACTAGTATTTTCTTTACAAAGCAATTCTCTACGAAATCGGTATTTTCTCGGTGCCAAATTTTCTGAAATTTCTAGAATGTGCAAACAAACTTTGATCGAGTTATGCATTTTTGAATCAATACCGATTTAAAAATACGAAATATTGATCGCAAAAAAATTTAAACTTGATTTTTCGATGTAAAATCAACGTTGTAATTCTATGAAAATTTTCTATATTTTGCTTTTGTGAACTTTGTTGATTCAAACCCTTAAATGCTGAGATATTGCCATGCAAAATTCAAAAACAGCATTTTCTAATGTCGATATCTCAGCAACGAGTCCGCTTTTCAATGTTAAAATATAAAACATTCGTTAAATTTTCTGATTTTTTGTAAAAACATATTTTTTTAAAATCAAGACTAACATTTTAAAAGGGCGTAGTATTGAATGTTTGACCATCTTTAAAATGTGTAACTTTTCGGAAAACTTAAGCAAGTCCAGACTGTAAAGATAAATAGTAAAAACACTAAGTTATTCAAACTTCTTTTAAATTACACAAGTTAGCACGCTAGATTGCAGTAAAAATATTTCTAAACAATAACTTTGCAAAGACAAACGAAATCCACTTGCAAAACACCTTTTGTAAAATAATTATGGAAAGCTTTTCTTAAAAAAAAACGGTTTTTTCTGTAATGAATTTGTGTTAAGTTAGATTTTTAAGGCTAGAAATATTTGCAATGATTACGCCCTTTTGAAAAGTTACTATGGAAATCTAATTGAATCAATAAAAAGAAATATTTGAAAAATGTTTGGTCAATGTGCATCTAAAAATTTAAAATTTGCATGGAATCAAGCAAACAAAAAAAAAACAATATTAGTAAAATATTTGAATCATGACATACATATTGAAAAGATAAAAAAGACAATTACAACAAAAAAAAAATCAAAGTGTCAAAAAAAAGTTACAACTAATTTTGAAATAATCATTAAATATATTAAATTTATCGATAACCTTAATATTTATAATATATCTACAAAAATCTTAAAATGTTTCTCAACACTGAGCAGGTCACGGATTCGGAGTCGGAGCCGGAGTCAACAATTTGTTGAAAGCTGGAGTCAGAGTCGGAGTCGGAGTCAGCTATAGTTGATAGGCCGGAATCGGAGTTGGTTGAAACTGAATGCCGGAGCCGTAGTCGGAGTTGGAGTCGTTCGAAATTTTCTGTTTCTGACTCAAAACACTGAATTTTTCTTGTCTCTTTTACTTTTTTCGCTGTATTTTAGCAGTCAAATGCACAATCTTAAATGTCTCTTAGGCAATTTTATTGGAAATGGCTTTGTTTGTCATAGGGAAGGCCCCCAACAAGTTTGAGACAAATTCGTAGAAAACTACCAAGTGTTGGAAAATTCCCAGAAGAAGCCATATTTCTGTTGGAGTAATTTTTCATGTAAGAGTAAAATGTATTAGTCAATGTTAATTCGTTAGTCCTTTCCAAGAACATTCAATTCCGTAGCACAAAAAGGAAGAAAAAAAATCAATCAACATCATCAGAGCTCCGCACTTGTTTATCTTCCGGCTAATTTTGATTGATCGATCCTGGGCAAACCATTGTAGTAATACTTCGTTACGTACACAAAAGCATTCGCAAACAACAGAATCTGAAATAGACTGACGATAAACATAAATTATTTATAGCCAATGATCACCATTTAAACCGCAGTTTCCCTCCCTCTCCCCCACAGCTGATTTTCCTCCTACCCTCCTTAAACGGCTCTTCTGCAGGGACATGGGAAATTGTGGGCTCTGTTGTTTCCATTTGGTTTGTTTACTTTTCCTACCCCTCCTACACACAACACCCTCATTTGTGCCGAGGGGCTGGAGAATTGGGAGGGAAAAAAAACTTTATTTTTCCACCCTCTTCGAACGATTCAATCAACGGTT
>NC_051863.1:37124549-37179549 GCF_015732765.1 Culex quinquefasciatus
AGGGGATAAGCGAGAGATGTTTTAATTTTGCATGACTCGGTTATGGGGGCAGATTTATGGACTCTACGGTAAGGACTGATAAATACGAGGAAACAATTTGACACTCCCCTCGGGGGTTGGCAAAGGTCGTGAAAAATGCTGTTTTATATGTCTCTTTGAAAAGTGCCTTGAGCTTTTCCAATATCTTGAAATGATCATGGTATTGTTCTTGATAAGCATCCTATGCTTTTAGATAAAACAACCATTTAGCTGCTCAAATGAAAGCTTGGCATATTCCCTTTCCAAAACTACCAGATTTTTAAATTTCAAGATTGCAGGATCGTCTAGGTAGGCCTTGAAATCAAAAATCAATGGCAGGGTTTGGCTTTCTAGAAATTTCGGATATTCAATTTCAATTCGGTTTTAATGGTGAATAATCAAGATACAATGAGTTATTTTGAAGTTCATAACAGAGTTTTGGAGTTCCTTTCAGCTGTGTGTTGCATCATAATCCATTTTGGAACAATTATTTCTTTAACTAAGGCACTAGCAAGAGTAAGAAAAATTAAAAAAAAAACTTACATAAATTGCAAAGGAAAGGGGATAGAGGAAAAGAAAGCTTATATCTAGATCACAGGTTATTTATCCTTTGTAGATGTGTTTGATCATCAGTTCCCCAAGGGCCAGGAGTTGTTCCGCCTTGTTCCGGCAGCTCCGAAACCGTGTCATCATCTCCCCCGCGAGAGCAAAGAACTCCGGCAGGGTGAAGAGATTTTCCCCGGTGACTTCTTGCTGGGCCGTACTGCCGCTACCGGCAGCGACCACGCTGGCGAACGAACGCCCCCAACCAGGAGGGATCGCTGAATTTTCCGCTGGAACCGTAAGCTGCAGGAACGGCTGCGCTCGTACTTCGCTGAGGAGGGTGGGCAGTACGGCCCAGCAAGAAGTCACCGGGGAAGATCTCTTCACCCTGCCGGAGTTCTTTGCTCTCGCGGGGGAGATGATGACACGGTTTCGGAGCTGCCGGAACAAGGCGGAACAATTCCTGGCCCTTGGGGAACTGATGATCAAACACATCTACAAAGGATAAATTACCTATGATCTAGATATAAGCTTTCTCTTCCTGTATCCCCTTTCCTTTGCAATTTCTGTAAGTTTTTTTTATAGTTTTTTCTTACGCTGCTGCTTTCTTCTTCCTCTTTTCCTGCTCCTTGAGGTAGGCCTTGCGCGCGACGCATCCGCAGTAATTGCCGGTATGGTTGCCGTCACAGTTCGCGCACTTTACGCGCTGCTTGGTTTGTTCTGCCTTGTCCCCCAAGTCCGCATTTCGTGGCAGTGCGCACGCCTCTGAGAGGTGTGACTCACCACATTTCACGCAGCGGGGCCGGAGGTTGCAGTTCCGCGAGCCGTGGCCGAATTTCTGGCAACGGTGGCATTGCGCTACGTTCGTCGGGTTCTTGATGAAAAACCGCCAATTTACTCAAAACCGTCCAGTGTCTTGGATCTTGACGGTGCCGCGGTCGAAGTACAACAGGTACAGTGTGTGTGTACCTGTTACCGTTGTCTTGCGCGAGAGCACTTTTATATCCCGCGGTTTTATTCCGGCGTCCGAAAGGTGCTTCTTTAGGTCAGAGATCGGACGGTCTTGATAGCCCTGCAAGACTACCTTAACAGGAGGCTTCTCGGGGTTGAATGTGTAGAAGTTGAAGTTGCTACGCTTCAATTCTTCAAACACCAGGTCGAAGTTCTTTTTATTCAGTGTGATCACTTGCACTGCCGACTTACCGATTTTCAGACAATAGCCGAGGCCTTCCAGCAACTCGTCAACATCGTCCGCCAACGTGTCCCAAATAAAAATTGGAGGTGGTCTACGTTCCTTTGGAGAATTGTTCTTTTTTGACGTCGACACTTTCTTCCGTGCACGCCCGTCATCGTCGTCGTCGTCGGTACTGGTGCTACCGTCGGTGTTGTTGTTTTCTTCATCGTCGCTCAGCATCTGGAACTCGTTCCTGATGGGGATGTTGGCGGATGTTGATGTGCCACTGGTCGTGGTACCGAAAGTACCGGAACGGGTGCGCACTGGTGATCTCGGAACGTATCCGGGATGTAGATACTTTTTGTCGATTCCATCTGCGCTCACGCTCCCCTGCGCGATGGCGGTCGACACGGCGTTGGTTTGTTTACCTTTTTGCACACGGCCGGTAGACGAACTTCGCGGGTTTATCGAGGCCGCACTCGAACTGCCACGGCCACGGCCGGCCTTTGGCATGCTGGAGAAACAAACTCGCGGATAATCACGGTAACCCGGGCAGACGGTAATAACAAAATTAATAATATTTCAATAACAAATCCTGTTAAAATAACAAAAAGTGTTATTATTTTATCCTGAAGTTTAACTTCAAGAAGAAAAAATTATAACAGTTTCTGATAAAATAACAAAATTTGGTATTGAAGTGATATTATATTGAAATTTTTTAATAACACGCTAATAAGAGGAAATGTTATACATTTCAAACACTCTCCTAATAACAAAATTTGTTATTCGTTCGGTATACTGACTTAGAAATAAAATTACCATAATGGAAAAGTTTCTAAGTGTCCTTAACACAATCTGTTATTATTTTTTCTTTTGTTAAATATGTTCAGATCTTTGGGAAAATTTTGTCTAATTTCGTCGGTGTCATTATTTTGGCCACGAAAGGGGGTCCTTAAGCTAAAATTATTCTAAAAAGTTGAAATTTTGAAAGTTGATTTTTTTAATTATTTGATATACCCCCTAAGGGATTTTACTAAAATTGGCTAGAACTATGAAATAATTTTGACCAATTTCATCGGGGTCATTTATTTCACCATGAAATGAGGTTTCAAGCTAAAATCAACCTGATATAATCAACTTTTGAGAGTTCATTTTTGTTATTTTAACAACTAATCCGATCATCCCAATAACATATTTCGATCTTCTCACAATATCAAAAACTGACCTTCCCAAGTTATTTCCGTCTGCTCGGGAAATTACGGCGAAAAAAAAAATCGAAAAAACGATAGAGCACTGAGCACTTGACTGCTGCTTGCTCTCGTGCTTACACGGAGGTGAAATGGGAGATTATCCGGAATAAAAAATAATATTATAAAATGGTAAACCTATAATTTAACATTCGTTTTGGCACATCAGCATTCAAAAATATTAAATACTCAGAAAAAGAGAGCAATTACTTCATTCCTGTAGAGGTCGTGATACTTTCGAACCATCATTGTTTGTGGTGAGAGGAAATTTAATTTTTACGATCGTTTTATTTCGCGCTGTAATTGTTGGTATCATCACGAAATGTGAAACCGTATTCGAGGAAGGTAATGGAGTCGGATAGAGAGAGAGAGAGAGAGAGAGAAAAAATGAATACCCACATGTACCGGCCGAAAAAAAACCTTCCTGGAAATTCCGTCCATTGGAAAAAGTAATTTCCAGTGGTGGAAAGTGTATGGCTCCGTTATTGTAAAGTTTTCCACCAGTTATGTTTCTAGAAATCGTGCTTGTTTGAATTTTCCGAATTGTTGTTAATATTGAATTATCTCGTTTTTGGAAATCAGTAAATTTATTGTCTGATATGTATCCTCTAGGATACCAGCCGATTTCGACTTTGACTTTGAAGTTTGAGGTCGAAAAAACATTAAAAATCTTAAAATTGCTCCCATTTGCGTAAAACTTGATCAATTCCAACTCTTTTAGATGCATTCGAAAGGTCTTTTGAAGCACTTCAAAATGTGCCATAGACATCCAGGATTGGTTTGATTTTTTCTCATAGCTTTTGCAAATAACTGTTAAAAATGGATTTTTTTAAAACCTTAATATCTTTTTGCAACAGCCTCCAACACCCATACTCCCATAGGTCAAAAGCTAGGAATTTTCATGGACTATAAGCCTACGGAAATAACTTTTTGGCAAATCGCAGTTTTTCTCATATTTTTTCGATTTTTCTATAACAAACATTTTACAACGTTAGTTTTTGCCCTGTAGGCCGTCATATCGGCACTTTTTGATCTCAATTTTGTCATACTCGGAATCCTCGGAAAATTTCACGTAAGTTAGAAGTATTGGAGTTGTAAATTTGATTGGAAAAAATGCCATTTAAAATGAATTAAAATATTTTTTAACATTTTGTCGGATTAGGGGTAAAACAGATATTCGCCTACTTAATACGGCATTTGACGTATTGATCACAAGGTAAATAAGATCTATTTCTTTTTTCGAAAATGTTTTATTTAATTATTTTTGAAATCAAATTTACAACTCCAATACTTCTAACTTACGTGAAATTTTCCGAGGATTCCGAATATAACAAAATTGAGACCAAAAAGTGCCGCTATGACGGCCTACAGGGCAAAAACTAAGGTTGTAAAATGTTTGTTATAGAAAAATCGAAAAACTATGAGAAAAACTGCGATTGGCCAAAAAGTTATTACCGTCGGCTTATAGTCCATGAAATTACCTATCTTTTGACCTATGGGAGTATGGGTGTTGGAAGCTGTTGGAAAAAGATATTAAGGTTTTAAAAAAATCCATTTTTAACAGTTATTTGCAAAAGCTATGAGAAAAAAATCAAACCAATCCTGGATGTTTATGGCACATTTTAAAGTGCTTCAAAAGACCTTTCGAATGCGTCTAAGAGAGTTGGAATTGAAGAAGTTTTACGGAAATGCGAGCAATTTTAAGATTTTTAATGTTTTTTCGACCTCAAACTTCAAAGCTCGTTTTACCCCACTTCCCTTTGTCGCAGAGGGCTCATATTTGGCATGAGTTCATCTCATGCATAGACAAACAAACGCTGAAAGTTTCATCCAAATCGGAGCACCTCAATACGACCTCTAGAACAAACCGAGCAATATTTACAAATACTGCCTCTTAAACTTTTTATGTCATTGGTTCGCCCATACAAATCTCCATACACATTTGGCAACTGTTTATACAAAAATGGTACGTAAAAATTCGAAAATCTTTAACTTTTGAATGAATTTTCTGATCAATGTCGTTATTGTTGAGGACTATTCAGGGAGAAATTGGTACACTGAAAAAAATTGCCATTTTTTTAATTACCCTTTGCCTTCCTCACCTTACTGAGGAAAGGCTATAAAATCACTCGAAAAATGAACTTCATAATTTGACCTCGTAGACCCACCTTCACGTATACATATCGACTCAGAATCATGTTCTGAGCAAATGTCTGAGTGGATGTGTGTAAGTGGGTGGACAAAAAACTCGATTATCTCCGGACTGGATGAACGGATAAGTCTCTATTTAAAATCAGAAAGTTAAGTTAAGTACTTCAAAAGTAATGCTAAAAAAAACAATTTTGGCGTATGTCCGGAAGATTGTAAAAAGGGTGGTTTTTGTAAGAAAGGTTTCAGAAATGTATTAAAAAGACCTTTCCAATGAGCCTAAAACATCGAGGATTTGACAACCGTATCAAAAATTATTAGCACTTAAGTGTTATTTATACACCTTTTTGGAGGCCGGATTTCAGATATTGTGATAGAAATATTGTCTGAATCTTCCATGTGAACTATCGTTGGAAAGGTTTTTTATCAGACCTTGCCGACGAGTCAGAGATATTTAAGGTTTGCTTACCCTATCAAAGGAAATGAGTAATAAAGTTGATTTGTTAAACATGTTAAGGGGGAATGTGGCTATCTTTACTGAATGTATTGACTTTATGAATGTGAGGAAGGCACCAACCACCTGAAGGTGGATTATGTAACTTAATTTCACATAAACTCAATTTTCCAAAATCATTTTTTTTTTATTTTGGTCTTTGGTCGTAGGGAAGTTTAAGGTCAAGTCATGACAACAAATTTTCTTTTATAGATTTCAAAACTGTTTTTAAAAAATGTGAATAAAATTGAACAAACCCCATAGTTGGTTCTTTAACAAGCATTCTTCAAAAAAAGAAAAAAAGGGCTCCATTTTCCAGTCCTCAGTAAATAAGGCCGACCATTTGGGAGCAGAATAAACTTGCCTATTTTACAACTGCCGTTCACCTCGTAAGAAAAGCTTACAGAATATAAAACGCTGATGACCTCTGCACGGACCGCATCAACAAAAAAAAATACACTCTCCGGAAGTCCATTCCTTAGCCTTTTCAGTTGGACCGTATTTTCACATGTAGTACAACGCTAAAATCCCCTCCCGAAAAATGAAACATATTCCTCGACGACGGTCGGTTGGTCGGTCGTCCTTGGGAAAATCCTCCCCCTAAACCCCCGCGTCCCGACGATGAGGTGCGAAAATTATGAAGCCAAAATTGAAAAACAGCAGTATTTATGAGGTGGTCCAAAAGCCATACAAAGGCGAGAGCACCTTTTTCCTTCGAGCGGGCGCACTGAATGAACAGGAAAAAAAAGCCACGCCACTCTCCTTAAGCGTCCCACGTGGCATGGCTCATTTTTGCACACGTTTGGGTGTGTGTGGGCTCCACCGTAACACTCATTTATTGCTCCATTCATGGGTATAAAATTTAATAAACATACATCATAAAATCACTGCTTTATGGTGCAGGGTTCTATTTGCCAGGGCAGCGCAAGCAAGGAGCACAAAGTCCCTTGATGGCCAGGGCAGGCCGACCGATCCGACGGAGGAAGCGGTTCAGCTGAAGGGACGTCCAACGTTTCAACGACGGGCTAGGGACCTGCCAAGATGGTAGAAAATGGCAGCGAAAAAGAGGGGTAGCTTTTCTTTCATTTTGGTTGACTTTATTGTTGCTGCGGGTTACGTTTTCCACTTTTTCTGAAAGTCATTTTTTGTTTCATTTCATGGACATTATTGTAGCATTATTTAATTTTTGTATTTTTGTATTTTTGATTCCAGCTTTTTGAACAGTGCCGATTAAATGCTGTGTCTTGAATATATGCTGATATTATAATAGCAAATGATTATTTATTTTGAAATAAACAGAGCTCAACTGATATATGAATTAAAGAATTGTCAGAACAACTTGTGATTACAATGTAGAGATCAAAATACAATTTGTTTCTACATGGAAGACGTCAGATCAGTGTTGGTTTACGTTGTCATCCTCCGCAATACACATGGTTGTAGAATACTGCTCATACATTCTACAATATTTCCACATGGCCTCACATCATTGACGTATTCTCCATCCACTCCTGGCAACGAATAATCGGAAATAATTGCACGACCCATTACGGTATGGTTTAGGGTTCGTGCTCCCTGACAAACCAGATCGAGCAAAAAACAATGGAAATCATTTCTAAGGTCGTCGTAACCCATCATTAAAGCGACTCGCTCTGAATGTGATCCTTCTACTCCTTAGAGAAGGAGACATCCTCCCTGCAGGGCATTTGACACAGAGCCGAGCCGAGCAGTGTAACAATCCTGGGAAAGGAAACCTACACGTGTTTCCACCTTCCGGACAGGTGTGCGAGTGCCTGTCTGTCTGCTTGCCACCTCCTTCCCTTCAGACGCAGAGACTTCAACCGGTGTGGAAAACAACCTTTTCCGACTGTCAGAGAACCCCCTGAGGGAACTCCCCTCCCCCACTCTTTTTTTGTTCTTTCAAGCTTTTCTCATTCTCTTGTAAGGTAAGTTAAAAAGTGCGCCCGCAAAAGAAACAAAAAAAATCCTGCAGAATTCGTTTGTCGGAGTTACGGTTCCTCGAGGGCGCATTAAAATGTCGTCAAATAAGTCTTTATTTCTGCAGCATGTCGAAGCACAGCGAAAGACGGAATAAGCCGCGCTTTTTTCTAACATCCACCCATCTACTCTCAAATAAAGGTGGTGGATGTGCCCGAACGCACGAAAGGTATAAAAGATATTAAAAATAAAAAAAAAAAACAAAAAACAAAAAAACAAAAAACAAAAAACAAAAAACAAAAAACAAAAAACAAAAAACAAAAAACAAAAAACAAAAAACAAAAAACAAAAAAAAAAACAAAAACAAAAACAAAAAACAAAAAACAAAAAACAAAAACAAAAACAAAAACAAAAAACAAAAACAAAAAACAAAAACAAAAACAAAAACAAAAAACAAAAAACAAAAACAAAAACAAAAAACAAAAACAAAAAAAAAAACAAAAACAAAAAACAAAAAACAAAAAACAAAAAACAAAAAACAAAAAACAAAAAACAAAAAACAAAAAACAAAAAACAAAAAACAAAAAACAAAAAACAAAAAACAAAAAACAAAAAACAAAAAACAAAAAACAAAAAACAAAAAACAAAAAACAAAAAACAAAAAACAAAAAACAAAAAACAAAAAACAAAAAACTTGTTCTTCTCGGGCCAAAATCAACCAAGCAGATTTAGCGGAAAACAGAGGGAGGCAGGGTAAACCTTCAAGAAGTCTTCCCGATTCAACGGTGAGTGTCAACCAGACGGCAAATTCACTGAGCAACCAACCAGCACCAACCGCATCTCTCTTGCCTCGTAATGCACCATACACACACATCTTTCTATCTTTGGTGGTTTTTTTTCTTCATTTTTTTCGGATGAAAAACGACCAAAGCCAAGACCACACGAGCAAAAGAACCAAAAAACGCCGTTCTTGTGGGAGAAGAAGCGCATAAAGAGAGAAAAAATGCTGCAGGAAATTGGAGACCTCGCCTTGGTCTCGTGTCCTGATGGGAAAGTCAACAGCAGTCAGCATCGCGATGGAACGGGTGGAAGCTGCAAGTTGAAGACTTGCGGGGTGGGAAGCTACTTTTTTCCTCCACAAAGCCACCGAGCTTTTCACTGCGATGTTCATCACCAACATGGGATGCATTCTTAATATTTTGCTTCCGTTTTGGGGTGGCCTCAAACTGGGTGAGATATGGCGGAAAGGGAGGGATTTTTTTTTGTTACAAAAGACTCCGAGTTCAAAAGAATTACTTTTTCTGCAGATGCATCAGAAATAAACTTTGATAAATATTTGCAACGGCCTTACATTGATTTAATTAAAAAACATACACGGAGAGACCGGCCGGGGCAAATATAAGAAAATCTTGGTTAATTTAACTAAAAGTATGGGTTAATTTTTTACACAGCTTTTTTTCAACAATCGATTGTTGATTTTGTTAACCCGAAATTGCTGACCACCGGTAATTAAAATTAACTAAAAAAATACTTGGAATTGCCATTTTTGTTGGTTAAATGGCCGAAAAAAATTCTAGCAGTCGACTGCTAGAATATTTTTTTCAGAAAATTAACTAAAAATTTCTTGTTTTCAGCTGAAATATTGTGGAATATTCTGTTAAAAACTGGCTGGTAAATGTTTTTCAACTATTTTTCAACAATTTTTTTTCGTTGTATCAACCAAATTTTATTTGCATGCAGCAAATTATTAGTGTTTTATAACAAAACATTTCTTAATTAGACATAATTTATGTAAGTGTTGGTATATATTTTCTTTAATTATCTAACGATATAGGCTGGGCCGAATTTCTAGCTATATTTTAACTAATGTCTTACTTGAATACAAAACAATATTCGTACATGTAGTCAATAATTAGCTGTAGTTAATAATATTTTTATTGAATTTGCAGTAAATTTTGTAATAATGCCTCACAAATTAATGCTGAACGTTTTTATTTTCGCATTTATTCTGCCTAAAAATTTAACGTTTTGTACTAATTTGTTTTGTTTTGCATGAAGTTGTTAAGTTACTGTTAAAAAGCATCAAAACAAAACTTTTTTTAACTGTTGTTATAAAACGTGTAAAGTTTGATTAATTGTTTTAAAAAATTACGTTGCATTGATCTAAAAATAATTGAAAAGCATATTGCAAATTTTGTTAAACATATTTAAAAAGGATGTTTAATTTAACATGAATTCCTGAAAAATAGAAATCGAGCAAAATTTTCACAAAGTTTTAAGTTTATATTTTTATTATGTTGTATAAAATTAAGTGTTGTATCCACTTACCATCACTGTGAAATCATCCGATAAGTCATCATCATCTACAATGGTCTCAGGTTTAGTTATTTTTCTTGTGGTTGGACACAGAATTTTCACTAAAGTGAACCTTTTGCTGCAATTAGACATGTGAAATGTATTAATAATTTAATACAAAATTCTTGAATTCGGCTATCAATTGAAAAAGAAACGTAAATAAATGAAATTATATTGAGGAAAGAAGAAATATCAATAATGCTACTTACCAAGCTTGCATTAATTTAACAATTACTTTTGGCAACAAACTTTCATTGCATTTGATTCAATTTATTCAACGTACTCCGATTCCTGAAAAAAATATTTTGAGTTTTACTTACCAGTTTATTGAGCAGTCGTATTGCAACAAAACTTTCAAGATAATTATTATCTTCTTTTATATATTTTATATATTTTTTTTATATTTGCTTCATCTTTATTTTTTATGTTGTTTATGTTGCGTACACATGGCATTTCTATGTATTTTATAATTGATGATTCTGAAAAAAATGGTTCATTAAGATTTTATCCGTCGTAAGCACGAAGCTTTTTAATGATTCAGTTTTCTAATAAGAATCACATTAGATAAATTATTGTGCAAAAATAAACCCATACTTACTTGGATTAACCAACATTTTGTTAAATTTGCCCGGGCTGCTCTATCCGTGAAGAGTCGGCCCGCATTTCCCTTCTATTGCCCTCTCGTTCCATCAAACATTTTTATAACGTGTTCAACTCACTCGCATTGGATTTCCTCATGGCGAAGGTCGTCCTCTTGCTCTTCATAGTTTATCACCTGCAAAGAAATCATCAACAAACCTACTCACCAATTCCACCTCCCCAGTTGCAACACTTTGATGTGCCACTTCAACATTAGCTAAATAATGTAATTTTCACCTTTTACATCCTCTCACTTCATAATTAACAACACAAACTCAACAAATCGACCGCTTTCGTTCGAATCCTGACTTCAAATGACAGACGTAAACAAACCCAAGTTCATCTTTTAAATATTCAACCAAATGTAAATTATATTCAACTAACAAAATTTTTGATTTTCCTAAAACCAAAGCTAACAGTCGAGCACGTTCATTCGAGTTCGGGAAATCTGTTAGCTTTTTGCCTTTAGCATTTTCAACAAACAGGTTACTACATTAATACTAAATTTTAGTTAATTTAACTGAAAGTTGGCAGTGACAAGTACGTTTTTGTTAAAATTTACGAAAGTAAAATCAACAATTTTAATTGTTAAAATTTCTGGGCACGGTCTCTCCGTGTATATTTAATCACAATCGGTGACTTTTCACTTTAATTATAACAATTTTAATTAATTAATACACTAACTAAGCAATTCTTTTGAATTTCGGTCATTCGATTTTTTTTAATTTTTTAAACCGGCTGAAACTTTTTTGGTGCCATTTGCATCATTTGTTTGGCCATATAATTTTCCATACAAATTTGGCAGCTGTCCATACAAAAAAGATATATGAAAATTCAAAAATCTGTATCTTTTGAAGGAATTTTTTGATCGATTTGGTGTCTTCAACAAAGTTGTAGGTATGGATAAGAACTACACTGAATTAAAAATGATGCAAGGTAAAATATTTTTGATATGTTTTAGAGGACATCAAATGCCAACTTTTCAGAATGTTCAAACAATCTTTGACCGAGCTATGAAATTTTAAATGAAGAAGAAAAGAAGAAGAAGAAGAGAAAATTCTAAATATATTATTTTTTTAACTTTGTTGAAACGACCCTTGGCTACTCAAATATTGCCAAATATTGGAAAATTGATGTTTTCTAAGTCTCACCCAAACAACCCACCATTTTCTAATGTCGATATCTCAGCAACTTATGGTCTGATTTACAATGTGCAAGTATTAAAAATATGTGTGTAATTTTCCTATCTTTTCGAAAACAATATTACATTTTTTTAATCATGTTTAACATTTTAAAAGTGCCAAGCATTCAATATTACGCCCTTTTGAAATGTTAGTCGTGATTTAATGTTTTTGAAAATATTATTTTCGAAAAGATCGGAAAATTTCAAGAATGTTTCATGTTTTAACATTGTAAATCGGACCATAAGTTGCTGAGATATCGACGTAAGAAAATGGTGGGTTGTTTGGGTGAGACTTAGAAAACATCAATTTTCCTGTTTTTAAATCTTTTCATGGCAATATCTCAGCTGCTCAGCGACGTATCTACAAAGTTTAAAAAAGCAAAATATAAAGAATTTTCTCAGCTCTTCAAAAATATTTTTTTCAAGAGTGGGCAAAATGGGAACTTGTTTTAAAAAATGAATAACTGCGACTTTTTTCAAAAAACTTCCCTAAAAATGGATTTAACCTGAAAACGTTGCGCTTAATAAAAAATTCACTAATGTACTTATTGATTGAGAATTCCATTTTACATAAAAAAATGAAGTTGATAATTTGTTGCGACCAAAATATCGATTTTTTTCAAATCAGTATTGAGTCAACAATTCACTACTTGTTCGTTTGCACAGTCTGGAAATTTATGAAAAGATGGTGTGTGATGTCCACTAAAACTTGAAATATATTCATGTATTTTGTTAACCCTCTAACGCCTATGGTTACTCCAGAGCACCACTAATTTTTGGATTCAAAATTAAATTTCTCTGTTACCATTCATTTTTTCAACCTGCTTCAACCTGCATTAGTTAATATAGAATCTTAACTAATAACCACTAAAATTTTGTCCAGTTTGGTCCATCCAGTTACAAGTAATGTGGAAGAACGTAAAAAATCTCGATTTTGCTCTGGGCGGGAAGGGGTTAATTAACCATTTAAATCAAAAAATGTCAAAACGAATGCTGAAAAGATTAACTTTTCAGCATCTATTTTAGTGCTGAAAAGTTAAACTTTTCAGCAGTTATTTTGATAAGTGTTACTATTTCATTTTCTTATTTTTGGTACAGAAAGATAGGCTTTTTCGTCGTTCGAGAATGACAGGAATTGCAAAAAGTTACTTTATCAAAACTTTTTTTTCGTAAAATCATTAAAACTCGTGATGGTAACAATCGAACCCCTTACAGCCAAAAATCCAATTCGCATGCATGGATCGCATGCAAAAGCATGCACATCACCTTTGTGAGAAAAAGCATGTAATATTGTATGAGAAAACGTGTACACAAAAAGCATATACGCAAAAAAAAAAGATTTCGCACACTCCAAAAATAACATCAATCTGGTGAGAGTTACCACCAGATTACCAAGTCCATGTCCCAACCATTTCGACTATCTGACCGTCTTATTAAAGTTGGTTCAATGCCAATCTAGCAATAGGTTTCTCGAACGTTGTAAACTGCATTAACTTGTTATACGGTGTAAGGGGAACACACAGCTATATCGGTGTTAATCCAATCAATTTCACCACGGCGAGATAGCCGAGAGAGTTGGGGCGCAGACTTGGTAATCTTGAGATGACTCTCCCTGGATTGATGTTATTTTTGGGGTTTGTGAAATCTTCTTTTTCTTGCGTACATGCTTTTTGTGTACATGTTTTCTCATGCAATATAACGGGCCGGAGGAGAGTGCTCAAGTGCGGTTCGGTCATGGTCGTGCGTTGCGCGTGTTTGAAGTCAGTTATTACCGTGAAAAACGCAAAATATCGGGACGAAATTGTGTTTAAGTGATTTGCAACTGGCTTTCTTGTGCCGTTGGATTTTTCGTATAATCTGCCCGAAATAAGCGATAATCCAGTGATTTTATAAGTCGAAAATTAGATTTTGTGGGAGGCAGCCATATTGATTTTACTTTCACTGAGCCGAGGCCTCTCGCGAGTGTTTCTGTATTGTGCGATAAGAGGAACTATGTTGCGTGGTATTGGTATTGGTGCAGCAGTGCTATAGCCTCTTCCACTATATCCGATGAGTGCCGCGTTTTCTTAAAGAACCTGAGAAGGTTCTCTACGTTTCCTCTCCGAGTGCATCGGCGAGAGGAGAGAGTTGTGTTGGTGTGTGTGAAGTTTTTTGGTTTGCCGATGACACTTTTCGTCGTACATGGTGGAGGGGTAGTGTTGGTGAGCAATGAAGAGGGGTTAAAGTGTGCTCAGCAGCGATATGTGTGTTGGTGTGTGAAGCCACCACCCTCGTGGCGTGTAAGATGATCGAGGTATGCTGCTAAGAAGTGGCACTGCATTGGGTGAACGTGTGTGTGGTGTTGCAGTTGCAGTCACAGACAAGCAGATGTTCTGCTTTCAAATACAAGTTCTGGACCATTTTTCACCCGGTTGGTGGATGTTTCACGATATTGCTCATTACGGGTTTCCGAATTTGTACCCGAATTGTGATTTGCGATTGTGATGGAGAAGGAGTAGTTTTAAGCTTCGGGTTGGCGAGTGGCGATTGGGTTCTGTGGTGAAAGACGCGAGCAATTCGATAACGGTTTTGGAATGAAAGGAACCGGTATCGGTGCAAAAGAAAACGGAAGTTACGAGCGACGAATTTGGTGAGATCAATCCATTTAAACATCATTAAATAATATTATATTATTGTATAGTTCAAAACAGACGCACATTAACACTAACACACGAACAATTCAATTAAGTTCCCCTGCAAATTCTTCAATATTTCATGCGTTGGAAAAAGTCGCGCGTGTGAAAGGTTGTTTGTGAAACTTGGTGAGGACTTTCCAACCTTATATATTTATTTAAAAAATTAATATGCTGATCAAACCCATTACACATAAAGCTAAAAATATTAACTATGTATGCTTTTCGAACCGGTCGTTTAAATTTTCACTTCTAAGTCTTATATTTAAATAAAACAAATAAATTAATAATTAGTGTTTACTCTGCATCGCTGTAAGAGTTTAAAATCAAGATTTCAAATCAAATGCGTTAAATCATTATCTCGAATTTCGCTAAAACACATAATAATTTAAAGGAAAATGTTAACTTATCTTTACTCTTACAGTCGATAGCTGGAGTTTAATAGCAGATATGTTAAAACTGTGTTTAATCAGCATTGTCTTTACCGGAGAAAATTATTGGTTTAGTAATATAACAGTCTATTTATGCACGGCTTCGTCGCGTTGTGTCTGCCGTGGCTTTAAAAAGAATATCTATAAATCATGCATCTTTTACACTGTACAATCTGTACTGTTTAATAATAAAAACAAACTAACACCACTTGATTCGCCCGTAATACCTTTCGAGGTATATCCTAGGGTTCTACCTCTCCTACTAACATTGAGTCCAAAACCTCCCTACAAACATCTATACCACTAAGGTGACGTAGGGGTCCCTGCGCACCTTAGATAGGTGTTTACTAACATTCCTTCATTTCCCCGAGGATAGCTTGGACCCGGCGTGGACCCCCTTATGCCCTGGGCTGTATTACACACTCATCAAAAGATGAAGACATGGTATCTCCCGTGTTGGATTATTATTCCGGATGAGGGTCTAACACAACCAGACCAAACAGTGGGATAAGTGTTGTGGAGCCTTCCGGTGGTGGGGCGTCCTCCAAATGCTAATGCTAATGCTAATGCTAATGTTTTCTCATGCAATATAACATGCATTTGCTCACAAAGATGATTTGCATGCTTTTACATGCGATTTTACACGGACATTTTTTACTGTGCTGCTAACTATACATCAAAATGTTTGTAATTGTCTTTTTTACAACTGTGTAGAACATTGTTACACTTAAAAAATAACCCTGCAAAGCATAAAAAAAACATGATATTTTATAATGAAAAATGTTGTTGTAAATGGAAAAATGATCCTTCTGAGTTATTGCAGATTCAAAAAGTATGTTAAGGAGTTACATACATGTAGTAAATCACAAAAAATCATTGAATCCACTAAAAAGATGATTTTCAAACACCCCTGAAAGTTTCATGAAGATAACTAAGTTAAAGACGATTTTATGGCCAACCTTTTGCCGTGCGCAAAGGGGACTGTCAAATTTTCTGAGCGTTTTTCTTGAAATACCAAGTTAATTTACGGGTGCCACAATATCTCGAGATGGGATGGACCAAATAGGCTAAAATTCGGGGTGAAGAGTCTCAAGACATATCCTGTGTGCATGACGAGGCCCAATTTTTAAATTTTGCTTTTTTAAGAAATACAAAAAATTTAAAACTGATGATTTTTTACATAAAAACACAAAAATATGTTTATCTTTTTTTTTACTTTTTGAAAATCTGCCTTCGTCATGCACACAGGAACAGTTTAACGAGCCTTCACCATCATTTTGAGTCGATTGGTCAAGGCAGTGTTGAGATATAGCGGCACCCTTTTTTTGAAACTGCCAACTTTAAATAGCTATATCTCGGCAATGAATCAACCAAATGTCTTCAAATTTGTTTTGATAATAGATGAAAATGTATATTTAAATGCCCTTAAAACAGATTTTAAATTAATTTTTGTGTGTGCTTACACTAATTTCTGACTTTTTTGTCGATTCACATGTATGTAACCTCTTAATTTTATCTTAAAATGACACGTCTCAAACATTTTTACAGGCGAACGAGATGTCAACAAATTTATGCTTTAAAGTTGCACACAAATTGAAGAGGGGTCGGGGCAACTTTTTCCGGTTTTGTGTGAATTGGGGGAGAATGAACCTTGTTAGAAAAACTTGTTGGTTTGAGACTGGAAAAGAGTGACATGGAATAACCCATTACACAATTGGAACGCAATAAGAGCCACCTACGTGACATATCAATTACTCACGATTCCCCAGAAAGCACACATCGTTGCATGTGACCCTGTGGGCAGATATTCGGTAGTATCAGTCAGTGACCACCAAATCAATTTCCACAACCAACGCTACCGTACACCATGTGAAGTAATGCGAAACCAAAGCGGGTTATCCATAGATGAAGTTATTGTTAAAATATACACAAACGTTGAGGAGAGTCGGAAAACAATCACGTCGTTTAAGGACAGCCCCCAAACGCAGTCTTCCCACACAAAGATTCACCTCAGGCCAACAACAGCATAAAAACAACCCTTATCTAGTGTGTTTTCGTACACACACCCTCCTCACGGATGCACCCCACGTGATTTATCGCCACTTGGCTTCTGCCCTGTGATGTGCCCCCCCCCCCCGTATGTGTATGTGTGTGTGTGACTGTGTTTGCTATGAGGTCTTTTTCTCCTGTACCCGCCCACCCATCATTGGAGGGGATGGTAGAAAAATTACGATATTAGGGAGAATTTATGCACGCATTTTTCTTGCTAAATTGACACTTACAGGCTGCTGCTGTTCAGACGCCCCCGCGAGCCATCCAGCCCGGCAAAGTGACGGCCATCACACAGGAATGCGAACGCAACACCGCATTCAACCACGCGAAAACATGTGCTCCCTTGGGGGGGGGGGGGGGGAGGGGAGGGGGGACTCCTGTGGTGAGGTATTTTTTGAACGGTTGCGATGGATTCCATGCTAAATTTTGGCAAAACGGTTACTGTTTTAAAAACTAAATACCAACTTTTCATTTCTAAAAATTCGTAATTTCGCCTGGACCACCTGCACCGGGCACGTCTTTCCCCATAACCGAACGATCTGCGCGACCTGGCTGAACCCCCGCCGAAAAAGCCACTGCCACTGACGAAGAGGGCGACACCGACGACGACGTAGGGATGTGTCATGAAATATGACCCCGAGTTCAAATTAGACCGAGTGGCAGGCAGCAACGGCAGTACCAGCACATCGCCGGAGTCAGAATGGCGCGACACCCGGTTGACACAGACGGATGAGTTTTCGGGAAAATTGGCTGCATGGGGAGAAAAATAAAAACAACTTGAGCGGAATATCTAAGAATTTGAAAGAGTTTTATGTCCGTTTAGTGTACTTCTACATTATTTTATTCTAATTTTTTTGAAGCTTAGATAAATGTAATCAATTGAGAATTTTTTTCTGTAAATCTAAATTGGAAGTATCTTAATTATTTCAATTTGGATATTAAAAATTATTGGTTGAAACCAAATCCCATCCCAGCCAATCTAGGGATCAATATGCTGCTGAACGAACACGGGCTGCAATGTCAAGGATTAAATTTGTCATTATCCCGTTACCACAAGCATTTAGGATAATGTTTCACCTAGTCTACAGCTAACGGACATCTTACGGTGTGTTCTGTAGATCAAACTTATGATAAAAAAACTGATAAAAATATTTGATATTTGGCACCATAAAAGAAATGCTATTTTCCAACATTTTGCGAAATATTTCGTCGATTTTATAAAAAAAGGTTAAACAGTTTGGCCGTCTAACTTTTTTTATACAGCGTCTAAATCTGAGTCATTTATGAAGAAATAAATGTCGACTTTTTTGAACACAAGAAATTGCCTTGTTGCCTTGGTTTGATTTTTTATGAATGTTTGGAATAAAATAATAACGAGGAGAACATTTTTTATTTAAAAAAAATTAATTCCTTAGATTTTTTTATTTATAGTATATAATAGCGCAATTTTATTAAATCATGAATGCTGTTCATCTAACAAAGAAGGGGGAGGGGGTTAGCGAGTTACCACAAAAAACCAGAACCAAAATTCTCGAAAAAATGCCACGTGGTTTATACACGACCCCTTGTTTGAATTTATATATTCCAAAATACAAATATTGTAAAGTTAAAACACTTTGAAATAAAAAAATTGATTCTTAAATAATACAAGACTATGACCAAAGTGGAGCAAATGGGGCAAACATAAATAAAAAAAAAAACATTAAAAAAAACAGAAAATATAATTATAAGCTATTGTTTAATCATTTTAAAAGTGATTGAAAGTGTTTTAAATTTTGTTTGTACCAGTCCAGTTGTTTCACTTCTTATGTTAAAAATCGGATAATTTTTACGGGAAAAATTCAACTTCAATTTTACAAAAAATCATTTGCGCCTGTTTTCCGGACATTTGAAGGGATGGCAGAAAAAAAATAAATAAAAATTAAAACATTTTTTAAAATATTTTATAATTGAAATTGTGAAATTCAAATGCCCAAGTAGCTAGAAGTTCAATATTTCCGATTGTCAACAGTCTAAACACGGAAATGCATAAAAGTGAATTATGAATCAGAAATTTAATAGCTTAAAAATTTGAAATTCAAAATTGAATTGAATTAAAATATTTAAATATTTATAATTATGATAAATATCAAAAAATGATAACAAATATTATTGGATTTTTGTAAATATTTTTTTAATTTTTAATAACATTCTGGTAATTTTTATATTTAAGAATTAGGCCGATGCAAATATTTTACAATATTTTTGACTCTCGGCTCTGGCCGGAGTCGAGGCAGACATTTTAAAATTAAAATTGTGAAATTCAAATGCTCGAGAAGTTAGAAGTTCTTTATTTCAGATTGTCACAACTCTAAAAACGGAAAAGCATAAAAGTTAAATATTAATGAGAAATTTAATAGTTTGAAAATTCAAAATTCCAAATAAACTTAAAAAGTAATCAAAAACTAATTGATTTCAAGAATTTAAAAATTTACAATTACGAAAAATATCAAAAAATAAAAAAAAACATATTTTTCGATTAATGTTTTTTTTTTTTAATTTTGATATCAAGTTTTTTACTTTTCTACTCATGAGTTTTCCCGATGCAAACTTTAGGAAAAATTTATTCAATTATTTAATTTTTCCATTTTTAATATTTTAATATTTCAATAACTATATTTTTCCATTTTTAATATTCAGCAATTCCATTTGAAAAGAGCCTAAACCGAAAAAATTATAAGACCCGTATTTCATATTTGGTCATATTTGGCCAAAAACGTACCTCAACTTTAAACAGCTGACAAAATAATAGGATTTGTTCTAGGAACTAAATTTTTCAGCGAAGTCATCTTGAGATGTCCCCTACACAATCCTTTTAAAAGAATTCAGTTTCATTTAGAAGAATCTGAGAAATGGTAAAAACCGTAAAAAATCACTTTGACCCAATCTCACTCCCCAGACCCAATGTCACCCCCACTGACGGTATAGAATATTTTGATTTTTTTGAGAATAGTTTGAAAAGTGTAGAAAAAAAACATTTAAATACATATTAAAGGTCCCCAAGAATATTAATAATTTTGATTAAATAAAGAATAGTTAATAACTTTACAGCCCATATTCAATTATCCAAAGTTTCGATAATACAAATTTTAGATAATCCAATCATAAACATTTTTTTATTTGCTTGCTTTTAACATCGATTCGCCTTCTGCCACTTCATTCTAGCCTAATTTAAATAATATTTCAACACCGCCATTTTGAGTTTGCCAATTCTTAATCACTTTAGAGTAGTTTGAAAATAATACTTGTTGAAGGAATTTTGTCAAAATATTGATAGCGACGCAAAATTTAAATCATTGAATGAAAAAGCATGACAATGATGGAAGTCTTCACGTTAATATTTAAGAAAATTTAGAAGTTGGGGAGGGGGGGAGGGGACCTTCAAATAAACTCTGTATTGGCCTGCTCAGATTATTAACATCATGGACTTTTCTATGTGAAAGTACCTACCCAAATCCGTGCCAACCGTTGACCACTTCAAGAAGTCGTCCAGCAATAGAAAAAAAAAAGTACCCCACTCGTAAGAAATTCCGTCGGTCAGGTTTGCGCCGGACCAAGATCCGCTCATAAAGCACCGGTCCAACGTGGTAAAAGGTCATAAATTTGGGCCGACATTCACACATACACACAAAAGTCACACGCCACTGAGATTTTTCTGGGCCTGGACCGGCCTTTTCTGGTCCAGTTGGTTTGGGCTCTCTCCGTTGGTTGGGTTGATTTGGAAAAAGGGACCAAGGGGTCAAGAGGTCGCGGACGTCGTAGGTAATGCAGCTAATGTAATCGTACATGGTTTTCATTTTCGGCTGGCCCACAAAGTGTGTTAGTGGTAAGGTGTTCAGAGGGGGGAGGGGGAAGGATCGCTTTCCGGTGCCCCTCTCCCACGTGGCAGCGAGATGACTTTGGCTTTTACGTGTGGTCGTAAATAAAATTAGCACTTCATACGCGTTTATTATTAATGAACGGTGTGTTTCATGGCACCGTGGCACCACCGTGGTGTGGTGAACGGGAAACGAGACCTGCTGGATGACCTTTGAACGCGCGGTAGCTTATGAGGCAAGTAACACGTTAAATTTGACATTTGAGGGATTTTTGTTATAAAAGCTCATTACAGGCTCAAATTACTATTTTAAATGCATTTAGGATAATGTTACTGAATAACAATTTCTCAAGTATTCTGCAACCCTTATTCAATCGTTTAAAGCATAATAGTTTTATTAAAAATAACACATACCAAAGGTTGTTAATCTTTTTGTTTTGCATTTCACAAACCTTTTTCTTGAAATTTGTATACGAATTCCTATTTTTCCGTCAATTGCTGATCTCTCTACATTATTCCAAAAACTATGTTTGATGAATGATGTTCCTCCAACAGGACTTGTTGGTTTCTTGGTCCCCTGCAATGGGGTACCTCTGCAATGACAGGATATTTTTCATTATCTGTCCCCCCCCTCCTTCGAAGCACCAGTAGTCCAAATTCCAGGTGTTTCCAGAGGAACGAATGAAGGCCATTTTTCCCAGCAGCACATCCCGGAACGACATCAACCAATTGCTGTGAGGACATTGCAGGCCAGCGATGGCAAAAAAACACCAAACTGAGTCTCGAAGAAAAACCAGCTTTTCACACCACCGCCCACAAATTTTCGCCAAGGATGAGCCCCGGGAAGCATCCGGAAATGCAAAACAGGGCTAGGAAAAAAAAAGCGAGACAGAGATGTTTGGGTGAATGAATTGATGTCGCACACTTCTTTCGCTTCCTGGTTCGATCTTTTCACTCGCTGGTGGTAAAAGAAGGATGAGCTTCGGCAGGGCTCAATGGCAGCGGTGAGGGGTTGGACACTTGATTTTTAATACATAAAAAATCTTGGAAACAAGAACTTTTTTTAAAAGTAAAATTTCAACATTAAAGTATGAGCAGAGTTTTTGAGAAAGCCATGCAAAAAGAACTTTTTTGCCTTCCTCACCTGAGGTGAGGCTATAATCCTCATGTTCATGTTCATGTTCATGTTCATGTTCATGTTCATGTTCATGTTCATGTTCATGTTTATGTTCATGTTCATGTTCATGTTCATGTTCATGTTCATGTTCATGTTCATGTTCATGTTCATGTTCATGTTCATGTTCATGTTCATGTTCATGTTCATGTTCATGTTCATGTTCATGTTCATGTTCATGTTCATGTTCATGTTCATGTTCATGTTCATGTTCATGTTCATGTTCATGTTCATGTTCATGTTCATGTTCATGTTCATGTTCATGTTCATGTTCATGTTCATGTTCATGTTCATGTTCATGTTCATGTTCATGTTCATGTTCATGTTCATGTTCATGTTCATGTTCATGTTCATGTTCATGTTCATGTTCATGTTCATGTTCATGTTCATGTTCATGTTCATGTTCATGTTCATGTTCATGTTCATGTTCATGTTCATGTTCATGTTCATGTTCATGTTCATGTTCATGTTCATGTTCATGTTCATGTTCATGTTCATGTTCATGTTTTTGTTTTTGTTTTTGTTTTTGTTTTTGTTTTTGTTTTTGTTTTTGTTTTTGTTTTTGTTTTTGTTTTTGTTTTTGTTTTTGTTTTTGTTTTTGTTTTTGTTTTTGTTTTTGTTTTTGTTTTTGTTTTTGTTTTTGTTTTTGTTTTTGTTTTTGTTTTTGTTTTTGTTTTTGTTTTTGTTTTTGTTTTTGTTTTTGTTTTTGTTTTTGTTTTTGTTTTTGTTTTTGTTTTTGTTTTTGTTTTTGTTTTTGTTTTGTTTTTGTTTTTGTTTTTGTTTTTGTTTTTGTTTTTGTTTTTGTTTTTGTTTTTGTTTTTGTTTTTGTTTTTGTTTTTGTTTTTGTTTTTGTTTTTGTTTTTGTTTTTGTTTTTGTTTTTGTTTTTGTTTTTGTTTTTGTTTTTGTTTTTGTTTTTGTTTTTGTTTTTGTTTTTGTTTTTGTTTTTGTTTTTGTTTTTGTTTTTGTTTTTGTTTTTGTTTTTGTTTTTGTTTTTGTTTTTGTTTTTGTTTTTGTTTTTGTTTTTGTTTTTGTTTTTGTTTTTGTTTTTGTTTTTGTTTTGTTTTTGTTTTTGTTTTTGTTTTTGTTTTTGTTTTTGTTTTTGTTTTTGTTTTTGTTTTTGTTTTTGTTTTTGTTTTTGTTTTTGTTTTTGTTTTTGTTTTTGTTTTTGTTTTTGTTTTTGTTTTTGTTTTTGTTTTTGTTTTTGTTTTTGTTTTTGTTTTTGTTTTTGTTTTTGTTTTTGTTTTTGTTTTTGTTTTTGTTTTTGTTTTTGTTTTTGTTTTTGTTTTTGTTTTTGTTTTTGTTTTTGTTTTTGTTTTTGTTTTTTAAGAAATCGACGAATCAAATTTTATACAAATAAAAAAATCAAAAATCACTGCCGGCCAAATCTTTTAAAAAGCCGTTTGTTTTTTTTTTGTAAAGTGTCATGTTTTTCTCAGCAAAAATGATCTCGAATCGAAAAATGGACTGCTCAATCGGAATCTTTTCACAATTTTGCACTAAAACATTTTACATTTCTAAGTGCCATTTTTTAATAATATTTGAACTAGTTCTTTGGCAAACTTGAAAATTTTAGATTTATTTATATGAAGAAATCAATTTCTTGTGAATTTTGATCAATCTTGAAACTTTAATTAGCAATATTAGAATTTTGAATAAAGTTTTTTTTATGTGACAAAAAATACTTACAACATTTGGACAAAATTGTATTTCCAAAAATCCTTCCATCTTTAGTCAAAAATCAAAATTTTCGAAATAAGAGTGTTTATTTAAATGACAATATTTTGAAGGTATTTTGAAAATTAGATTCCAAAATTTCAGATTGCCTCAACCGTCCTACCCCTTGGCCCATCCCAGTTGACAAGTTCCAGGAGCCACCCACTGTCAGGTGGTTGGCCAGGGTTTGCTCTCCCCTTTCCTTCGACCTCCAGCCTTGAAATTGAATTGAATTGGTTCGCTGAGGAATGGTGCACATTTTTCACTTTGATCCGCCCAGGATGCCGGGGCCACTTTCGAATGCCAAATGAACTTTTTCCCACTGCCGCATGACGGATCCGGATTCGGTGTTTGGGAAGCTCCCACGACGACGGTTATGGAAAACGGTGGTCAACACAGTTCGACAGATCGGTGACAGTGCCAAGAAATGGAATCATCCATTCAGTAGTGGTGGTGGGGGTGGATCGCATTACGGTGCATAAATCACTCACACTGGAGGGGGGGCTTATTGTTAGTTTGGTGGAGCTTTGGGTGACTTTTTTTTTCATTTGCTTGTTGGAGGTGTAATGGCTATGTCAGGGAAAACTTCATAAATAACTTCACTGTCAGTGCCACTCAAGGTGGGTAGCAACTTTATTGGAAATAAATTCATAAAATCTTCAATTTTGATAAGTTTAATTGATGTATAATTTTTGGGATTTCGAATCTAACCCTCAATACATTTTGGTTCAAAATTGAAGAATCCTATGAAATTATCGAGGATTATTGAAGGAAAGGAGTGCAATATCCGTGGTGGTAGTGTACTCTTGATCCTTATGCAAAGTTGATTCGTTTTGCTTGTGAAACTGACTAAAACTTTTTTTAATCAGTTTTGAGTAAAAATTTCGAAAAAAATACATCAGACACAATTAAACTGAAGTACATAAAAAACACAAAATTCTCATCTGTAATTAAATCACATAGCCTTTCCTGTAAACTAAATTGAAACGATTCAATTACATTTTGGATTACAGATCAAATCTGCCACACTGAAAATCAATTATTCTAGCTTTCGTAACACTACACTTTGAATGCCAAAGCCGAGTTCGTCCGCTCAATGTCATCGCCGAAAATCCAATCGATGCCCGCCGAACTCGTTTTGGATTAAATCATAACCGGAAAAATCGTGACCCTCGTCCGCTTCGATGGAGTCCTCGGGCGGAGAATGGCCAGGGTAAATGATTTTTTTGTGTATTTTGTTTTTTTCAAATTTCCAGTCTAGCTTCAACAAATTTGATTATGTTCAGTTGACAGATCCAACTCAAAAAAATCCAGATCACAAGCCAATTCCCAACTAAACACCCTCTACCCTAATCAGAGTGCGCGGGCTAGGCGAAAGCCTTTTTTTTCCACCTGGCAGCCCAAAGCCTCGGCTCGAATTCTTAATTAAATAAATCAATGTGTTCTATTGTAATTGGGAAATCGCATGCCCGGCACCAGTAAACACGTTTCCACTTTAGTCAACCTTTTTGGCGTCTCGGTTCGTTCGATGCTCTTTTTGTGAGTGTGTGTGTGTTTGGTTTTATGGTATGAGACAAGTTAACCCTTAAGAAAAAAAAGCAACCACTGCTGCGAATAAAATTAAGTTGCAAAGGATGGGCTTATCGTGCGATTATGACATTTTTGCTTGTTTTAATTAGTCTACCTTGCGGGCCAGCTATGGGTGGAATTTGTTTTGCATGATTGATTGGTGGGTTCTAAAGGGTTTTTTTTTTTTCGATGAAATTCCGCATGGGCAGGACCCGTTTAAATACTTGATGTCGGATGGTATTTCACCATTTTTATAACTGTTGCCTGCCGTGTCAAAAAATGTAGGCAAACTTTGAACACAACACACAGTCAAACATGTTTCTTAGTTAAATATGCTTCTCCAGTTGGCATCCAGTGGATTGAACGTGAAACAAATAAAAATTATGTAAAATTTTATGAGTCATACATTTCTAACATTTCCGTCCAAATTTGTGCGGTTCATAAGCAAAATCGAGTGTCCGGAATTCGAATTGAAAGAGTCCGGATCTCGAATCAGCTTTTATCAGTGTGCGGAATTCGAAAAATTGTTATGAAAGACATATTTTGCAAGCTTTCTGTTAAAACTGACCGTTTATACTACATCCTGATAATATTTCTACATTTCCAACCTTTCACATGATTTTTTGCCAGCTATAACAAAAATAATATGCTACTAAGTGTCCGGATTTTGAATTATGGCGTTACCAAAGCTGTAAAACACGATCCTGAAAAGTGATTAGGGTAATTCTCCGCCAACTCACACAGCAGTTGCCCCGACCCCTCTTCGATTTGCGTGAAACTTTGTCCTAAGGGGTAACTTTTGTCCCTGATCACGAATCTGATGTCCGTTTTTTGATATCTCGTGACGGAGGGGCGGTACGACCCCTTCCATTTTTGAACATGCGAAAAAAGAGGTGTTTTTCAATAATTTGCAGCCTGAAACGGTGATGAGATAGAAATTTGGTGTCAAAGGGACTTTTATGTAAAATTAGGCGCCCAATTTGACGGCGTACTCAGAATTCCAAAAAAACGTATTTTTCATCGAAAAAAAACACTAAAAAAGTTTTAAAAATTCTCCCATTTTCCGTTACTTGACTGTAAAATTTTTTGGAACATGTCATTTTATGGGAAATTTAATGTACTTTTTGAATCTACATTGACCCAGAAGGGTCATTTTTTCATTTAGAACAAAATTTTTCATTTTAAAATTTCGTGTTTTTTCTAACTTTGCAGGGTTATTTTTTAGAGTGTAACAATGTTCTACAAAGTTGTAGAGCAGACAATTACAAACAAATTGATATATATACATAAGGGGTTGCTTATAAACATCACGAGTTATCGCGATTTTACGAAAAAAAGTTTGAAAAAGTTGGTCGTCATTGATCATGTTCATGGTCACCCGTGACAGAAACGGACGACGAAACAAAGAGAAACGCAAAAAGCAACTTTTTCAAAACTTTTTGCCTTCCTCACCTTACTGAGGAAAGGCTATAAAATCATTCGAAAAACGAACTTCTTAAATAGGCCTTCTAGACCCACCTTCACGTATACATATCGACTCAGAATCAAATTCTGAGCAAATGTCTGTGCGTGTGGATGGACGTAGAATTTTGTTTCTCACTCACTTTTCTCGGAACTGGTTCAACCGATTTTGTCCGGATCTGTGTCGTTAGATCCGTCTTCAGGTCCCCTGAGTCTTTTTTGAATATCATTAAGTTTAGTTAAGTACTTCAAAAGTTATGCTAAAAAAACGATTTTAATTAAAGTTCAGAAGATTGTAAAAAGGGTGGTTTTTGTAAGAAAACTGGTCATGCTATATATTTTTAGAAAGGTATTTGAAAGACCTTTATAATGAGTCTAAAACATCAAAGATCGGATAACCCTATCAAAAGTTATTAGCACTTAAGTGTTATTTATGCACTTTTTGGAGGCCGGATCCCAGATATTTCTATCATAACGGTGTCCGGGTCTGGCATGTGACCCATCATTAGTTAGATAATTGAAAAACCTTCCAAATGAGCCTACAACATCAAAGATCTGATGACCAGTTCAAAAGTTATAAGCACTTAAATGTTATTTATACACTTTTTGGAGGCCGGATCTCAGATATTACGATGAAAAAAGTGTGCGGATCCATCATGTGATCCATCATTAGTTACACGGAAAGGGGATCGATCGCCCAAACAGCGACCGAATTTTGCTGGGTTGGTTTTGCTGATATCAGCGAATTTTTTCTCTAAACCAGCGAAATTTTTCGCTGAAAAAGGTGGCTGCGCGAAATCAAATTCAGCAACTTGATTTCGCTGGTTTGTTATTTCTGAAACGGTTTCTTTTCCAGCGAAAGTTTTCGCTGGTTTGATACACATCCTTCCGACAGCCGTCATAAATGTTTGTTATTGTTCACGTTTGGAAGCGATTTGTGGCAATCGAATTGCTTTAGGGGTTTTTTTCAAAACAAAAAAGCATGAAAAGAAGCACGTTTCCATAAAATTCTCGCAGCAGAAAAATACGGTGCAGTGAAGCTGGAGATGTATTTGTACTGCTGCATAGATGAGTGCACAAATTGTTGCAGGTGGCAGCAAGAATCGTAGGCGAGGAACTTGACCATGGCCGCGGAACAGTTTGTGCTGTGGCAAGTAAGTAGGCAACCTGGCTGGACTTTCTTTTAATTCTGCGTAAAAGCGTAAAAGAACACCAGTTCAGTGAAAAAATCCGCTGGACCAGCGAATTGTTTCCCAAAACCAGCACAATAATCTACTGGTTGATTTTGGTGCCCTGCCGCTTTTTCCAAACCAGCGAGAAAATTTTCTGATTCTGGCAAAACTGATCCCCCAAACAGCGACATTTTTCACCAAACCAGTGTTTTTTTTACTGGTTTGGTAGAATTTCATCGGTTTCCAAACCAGCGAAAAAAATTAGCGATTCTAGGTAATTTTTGTGCAGGCTGAGAAATTAGCGACATTTTTCGCTAGTTTTAGCGAACTTTATCGCGATTTGGCGATGGATCCCCTTTCCGTGTAGATAACTGAAAGGCCTTTCAAATGAGCCTACAACATCAAAGATCTGATTACCCTATCAAAAGTTATGAGCACTTAAGTGTTATTTCTACGTTTTTTGGAAGCCAAATCTCAGATAATTTGATGAAAATAATTTTCGGATGCACAATGCGACCCATCGTTTAGTGAGAAATCGAAAGACCTCTTTACAAAGAAACAAAAACTAAGTAGATACATATTCAGGGTTGTTACGGAAAAGTCGAGAAAAAATCCGCGCCAGATCCGAGCCGACCCCAAAACCCAATCCGCGCGAAATCCGCGCCATATAAAAAAACCGCGACAAACATAGAAGAGAGTAACATAATGATTGAAATTTTAAACGAAAAAAGAATAATACAGAAGGCATTTGGATCAGTACCGTTGATCAGTTGTGGATTCATATCCCACCTGTTTCAAATGGAACCTTTTTTGCCAGAAAAAAATTAAATTCGAGGATTTAAAAAAATTAAAACCATCAAATAAATCACAAAATTATAAAATCTAGGGATTTAGTACTTGATAATTCTCGCCAAAACTTTACTCTGGAAAATCGAAACACGAAATTTCTATTATTTTCTTCTCTAAATTTCTCTAATCAAAAATATGACTACGAAAATGATCCGAACTAAGAAAATGGCAAAAAAATAATACAATAATTTAAAAATTAAATAATTAAATAATTTAATAATTTAAAAATTTAATAATTTAAAAGTTTAAAAATTTAAAAATTTAATAATTTAATAATTTAATAATTTAATAATTTAATAATTTAATAATTTAATAATTTAATAATTTAATAATTTAATAATTTAATAATTTAATAATTTAATAATTTAATAATTTAATAATTTAATAATTTAATAATTTAATAATTTAATAATTTAATAATTTAATAATTTAATAATTTAATAATTTAATAATTTAATAATTTAATAATTTAATAATTTAATAATTTAATAATTTAATAATTTAATAATTTAATAATTTAATAATTTAATAATTTAATAATTTAATAATTTAATAATTTAATAATTTAATAATTTAATAATTTAATAATTTAATAATTTAATAATTTAATAATTTAATAATTTAATAATTTAATAATTTAATAATTTAATAATTTAATAATTTAATAATTTAATAATTTAATAATTTAATAATTTAATAATTTAATAATTTAATAATTTAATAATTTAATAATTTAATAATTTAATAATTTAATAATTTAATAATTTATTAATTTAATAATTTAATAATTTAATAATTTAATAATTTAATAATTTGATAACTTAAGAACTTTCTTAAAAAAAATAAAATTAACAAAAAAAATCAATTGTAATATTTTTGTAATTTTTCAATTTAATAATTCGTACTTTTTTACGTTTTTTGAGTCTGTATGTTTTGACAATTTCAAATTATGAATTCTATTTTTTTTATTATTTGAATATGTAAATTCTTAAATTTCAAATTGTTGAATTTCAGATTTCTTTTTTTTTTAATTGAACATTACATTTCGCTTTTAGACGGAGATTTTAGCAGATTTCTAAGTGGATTTCGTCATGTTGTGATAATTGGGAGTAGAATCAATTCTACCTGAATCAGAGTGGCAACAAAATTTTTGATTTTTTCAATAAACCAAAAATTTAAAAAAATAAATTTTTATATTGAAAAAAAAACATAGAAAATCTACAAAGTTTCATAGCCTCAAATTTTTAAAATTATGTAATTTTTACGAATTTTGTTATTTTGATTTTAATAAAATTGGTATTTATTTGAATTGTTAAGCAGATGTTTTAAAAATAATGAGTTGTAATGTTATGTTGTTAAGTTTCGTATTAAGAAAAAAAAACAATCAATAATTTTTAAGAAGAAAATTTTCTTCATTAACTACTTCTTAGAAATTGATGTTTTCGCACTCAACGAAAAAGACTGAATATATTTAATTCCTAATAATATTTTCCTTTGTAAATTGCAAGAAATTTTATCGTTCTCAATTATTTTGTTTATCAAAATTGCTATCCGCGCGAAATCCGCGCCTGAGCAACATTAGCCAGCAAATCCGCGCCAGATCCGCGCGATACGCGCCATCCGCGCCATCCGCGCGATCCGCGCCGTCCGTAACAACCCTGCATATTTTCTCATTTATTTTCATTTTTTTTATAAATATAACTTTCTCCACTCGTGGTCACATGAAACTTCCTCTTGCTGCCTCAAGTCCATCATCGTTTAAGGTTTCGCGTATTTTGTAGTCTGGAAGACAATGTTGTATCTACCGCGACAGGATCTTCGATTGCCGATCTGCAACGGATCGTCCCGGGATAGGAAGTTGTTTCGTCGGTCGTATTGGAAAATCGATCAGGAACGGACCAGACCGACGATGACGCTGCCGCCGCCATCACTCTTGTTTAGTTTGACCAAAGACACTTCAAAGAAACTGGTTAGAAATTATTCAAGAAACTGTAACAAAAATTACCTTTTAGCCTTTTTTCACACAAAACTTGATCGTCCACTTGAAATTTGATAAAATTTAAAAAATATATATTTTGTTTGGAATTGCTTTTGACAGATGACAAACAGGAGATGGATTCTGCATTTTTGCACAAACACTCACATTGAGAATTGATCAAACACTACACTACACACTGACCAAAAATCAAGAGTTCGTTTTCCCACATTTTCAAGCAAATTTTAGAGTTCAAGTCGAGCATTTTAGCTCGAGCCTCGATTCGATTTGGCTCGCGTTCAAGCCTTAATTGACTCGATGCTAGAGCCAAAATTCTCACTAGGTCAATGTTCAAGTACTAAACCAAAAAATGGTTATATGGTTAAACTGAAAAAAATCGTATGTAAAAGTGATATAACAAATTCAAAGTGATATTCAAATCGTAATTCTTGGTAAGGGTGATTTTATTGCAAAAAATAAAAGAATTTGTCAAGACAACATTTACGATAGATCAAATATGGTCCCCTTGGAACGAGGTTTAAAGTAAAATACTTTATGTCAAAATCGGCCGTGAAATAATTTTTTCAAAATTGATTTAAAAATCTAATTTAAACCTATTGTGAAAAATAAAAAAAAAAATATTTTCGTTGTAAACAAGAATATCACTAATTTTAGTTCAATTTTAGGATTCAAATTAGATCCTATGTTTTGTTACATGAATAATTGTGGTGAGGGAGAAGGGATGTCCAATGTGTTAAAAAAAATGACATCCTTTTCCCTCTCCAATAGAGTTATCTACGTGTGCAGGTAAGGCCTCGTGACGCGTTGGTTAGCGGTTTCGGCTGCCGATCCCTAAGTTGCTATGGGATGCGGGTTCGATTCTCGCCTTATCCTCCTGGCCTTCTATCGGATGGGGAAGTAAAACGTCGATCCATTTGCGTAAAAGAGGTTTTGGGTGACTCACCACACATAACCTTTGGATGCCTAGAAATGAGAAGAAACTTGCAACAGAGACTACAAAAAGACCCGGGGTCATCAAAGTGGATTGCTTTGCTTTTTACGTGCGCATGTATTGCGTATACGTACATGAAAAAGATTGAGGTTAAATTTTGTACCGGCCAGCAAAACAAATGGTGTGCTAGGACCCTATTGTAAACCATAAATGTGAGGAAGGCACCAACCACCTATAGGTGGATTAAGTAACGTTTTTTTCGTAAAATCGCGATAACTCGTGATGTTTTTTTGCAAATCCCTTATGTATATATATCCAAATTTTTGTAATTGTCTGTTCTACAACTTTGTAGAACATTGTTACACTCTAAAAAATAACTCTGCAAAGTTAGAAAAAACACGAAATTTTAAAATGAAAAATTTTGTTCTAAATGAAAAAATGACCCTTCTGGGTCAATGTAGATTCGAAAAGTACATTAAATTTCCCATAAAATGACATGTTCCAAAAAATTTTACAGTCAAGTAACGGAAAATGGGAGAATTTTTAAAACTTTTTTAATGTTTTTTTTTCGATGAAAAATACGTTTTTTTGGAATTCTGAGTACGCCGTCAAATTGGGCGCCTAATTTTACATAAAAGTCCCTTTGACACCAAATTTCTATCTCATCACCGTTTCAGGCTGCAAATTATTGAAAAAACACCTCTTTTTTCGCATGTTCACAAATGGAAGGGGTCGTACCGCCCCTCCGTCACGAGATATCAAAAAACGGACCTCGGATTCATAATCAGGGACAAAAGTTACCCCTTAGGACAAAGTTTCACGCAAATAGAAGAGGGGTCGGGGCAACTGCTGTGTGAGTTGGCGGAGAATCGCCCATATATTAAAGAAATTGATGTCCGAATCTGTCATGCTTCTCGTGATAGGTCGTGAAAGGTAATCGGGAGACCTTTCCCATGAGCCCTGAATAAGGAAGATCGGACAACTGAGTTACATTGGTAAAACGGTGAATGAGCAGATGTTGCTAAAAACGAAACTATTGGCACTACGCCCCCCGGGGCATGGCCTTCCTCTAACGTGGAATTTCTGCTCCAGCGCCTCTGACGAGACAGGAGAAACCGGGACCGACGTTTTACTTCACCATCCGATAGAAGCTCAGTGGATAAGGCGGGAATCGAACCCGCGTCTCATAGCATCATCGGGATCGGCAGCCGAAGCCGCTACCCCTGCGCCACGAGACCCAGATGTTGCTATTTAAGGTAAAATCACTAAATAAATATGAGGAAGGCACCAACCACCTAAAGGGGGATTAAGTAACGTTTTTTTTTCAAAAAAAAAAAAAAACACCAAAAATCAGGACCAACTGCAACCTTGTGCAAAGTAGTAGGGAATTGAATTTTCTACAAGAGTCTCACACTTGGACAATTTTGGGCAAGACCCACACCACCTGGCAGAACAATTCAGAAGCGATGTTTTTCTGCATACATTTTTGCGATTTTCCCCGTATAAACTTCAACGATTAAAAGCGACCCTAAATCCTAAACCGATTTGGCTCAAAATTGGCACAGATACTCATTTTTGCATACTGAATCTTGTCAGAGGGAATCCCAGATGTTGATTTTTTTATTGTCACCCTAATGAACATTTGACTTAAATTCCATTCGAAGGGTGTTTTTCGGAATCGCAAATAAATTACAAAACTTGATTTTTTCAGCACTCGTCATATTTATACAACTCGGTGAACCTCGTTGGAAAAATAAACAACTCGTGCTGAAAAAAAACTTCTACTATTTAAGATTTTTTTTTTTAAATACGGCTCACGACTTTTAAAAGAGCCCAATAATTTGATTCAAGATATGGTTACCAGTTGTGCTCATACCAACTCTTGTCATTTTTGCCGATATCGGACTCCTTAAAAAGTAAATATGCAATCTGTTAACTACTAGCCTAATTGTTTACCAGGCTGCATTTTAATTGAGTTCCTACTGCAACCTGTAACTCACAGTCAGTCGTGTCACTTTCCTTGCTCGCAGCAATCAACTTGCGGCTTTCGGTGCTGGAAGGTAATTGAATTTGCAAAAATGACCTACGGATTGACGTTGCCCGAAAGCGCGTGGGCTCGGTCGCTTTTCACAGGGCAAACTTTCATGAATAATTAGCCGGCTTCCTAATTAAATTAACAGCCTTTGGGCTTCTAATCCAGTGGAGGGGAGGTAAGGGGTGCCTCCGCCAGGAAATTTATTAAGTTGTTGTGCCCCAGCTACGGACCAGCCAAGGTAGAGGAGTCGGAAAGTAAGACCTTGTGGGCCCTTTTTTCCATCACTCCTCGCTCTCTGTGCGTTCAGAGTTTGAGTTTGACTTTGGCACGCAACGCAGGCCACGCGACATAACTCATTTTTATGTAGATTTATTTCTAAATTCAAACTTTTCGTCGATAGCCATCATCGAAGCCAGCAAGCCTCGTCGGAGGGTGGTAATGCTCGATAATGATTGCAAATTGGCAGAGAGAAAAAAAAGGTCGGGAGGGGAGAAAGCGAAAATGGGGCCAAGAGAGGGTTGGAAAAGGCAAAAAAAGTCGTGTTTTTCGGAAGGTCCTCTCGATTGCATGCCTGTGGGAAATATGCATATAGATTTTGATCAAATTACTACATCGAAACCGACATTTAACGGTTGGTCGGCATGAAATGTTGGAGGTTGGAGGGCGCTTTGGTAGAGCAAAAAAAAAGTAAGTGAAAGGGTTTCTGAAATGAGTGATTGGTAGAGCAGGGTTGCAATCGCAACGTTGAAATGGTTAGATTCATAATATTTAATGCTCGGTTCTCTTTAAGATCAACGATATTCATTCATTTTTATTTTTGATTTATTTTTTTAAAGCAACACAGCAATAACAAAATTAAATCCTAGAAATCATGTAAATATTGGGTTACTGACTGCATTTTTACATTTTTTTTTGTTTGAACTCGCTCAGTAGTTGCCCCGACCTCTCTTTTTTGCGTGAAAGGTTGTCTAAAGGGGAACTTTTGGTCCCTGATCACGGATCTGTCCGATATCTCGTGACGGAAGGTCTGCACCAACTTTTTCATTTTGGAACATTCGAAATAAGACGAGTTTTTCAATCATTCGCAGCCTGAAATGTTGATATTTTGAAGATACGAATACTATGTAAAATTGGACGCACAATTTGATGGTGAGCTCAAAATTTCGAAGAAAACGTATTTTTCATCGAAAAAAAATTATATTCTTTGAATCTGAAATAACTCAGGAAGGTATTTTTTCACTTAAGGCCGTTGCAAATATTTTTCAAAGTTTATGTCCCCCCCCCCCCCGTTCAAAAATGGCCGGAATAATCAAGCAAAAAAATATTTTTTCGTAAATTTTCAAAATTTTAATGAAAATAAAGTTTAATCGACTGAAAACCAGTTAAAATGCATTTTCCCGCATTTATAATGATATTTAGCAGGTTTGAACTCCTTTGAAAACATTTTAAATTTTCAAGAAATACTTTATGTACAGTCCCACGAAAAAACTAATGATTGGAAAGCAACTTTACGCCTGTAAAATGCATTTTTAAACACTCTTTTCATCCAAATGTAGTTTCAATTTTTATATTTTTTTATTTTAAATAAATAAAATAATAGTTACATCTGATTAAATTACAACTTTCAATTCTTTTCCACCTTTTGTCCTTTCGACCTTTTGTCAATGCAACCTTTTGTTCATTCGACTTTTGTCGATTAGACCTACAGTCTTTCGACCTTTTTAAACAAAATGGCATACCTTGCGTCTGGTTAAAAAATGTACCAAATCTGGATCCTGGTATTTTAGTATTTTTTTTATTTAGCTCAAACAAGGCACCAACCTTCGGTATGCCCAAAGAAGCCATTTTGCATCATTTTTTTGTGATTTATAATTTCACTTTTTGTCACTAAAACTTAATCTGCAAAAAAAAAAAACACAATTTTGATTTATTTTTTATGTTTTAGGGGATATCAAATGCCAACTTTTCAGAAATTTGCAATCTTTGACCGTGTTATGATTTATTTAAATCAAAACTGATATTTTCAAATTAGTATTTTTGAAAAGCTGAGAATATTCTCTTTAATTTGCTTTTTGAACTTAGTTGATACGACCCTTAGTTGCTGAGATATTGCCATGCAAAGATTTTAAGGTAGGAAAATTGTTGTTTTCTAAGTCTCATCCAAACAACCCACCAATTTCTAATGTAGATATCTCAGCAAGTAACGGTCCGATTTTCAACATTGAAATATAAAACATTCGTTAAATTTTCCAATCTTTCCGAAAAAAATATTTTCATTTTTAAATCAATACTAAATTTTTAAAAGCACATAATAATGGATGTTTGGCCCTTTTGAAATGAAATCATAACTTAGTCATATATTGTTTGCGCATTCTTAACATTTCTGAAAGTTGGCATTTCCCGAGCAGACGGAAATAACGTAGGAATAACATTTTTTATATTTAAAAATATAAGACCAATAACATTTTATGCTATTTAAAAAAAAGTTATTTGTCGTTACGATTTTTTTGTTATTAAATTTTTATTGTAATAACAGACTAATAACACTTTTAGTTATTCTTCGAACAAATCTTTGTTTTATTTTTTGTTATTTTAACAACTTATCCGATCATCCCAATGGCAATGAGTAATTTTCCGCCAACTCACACAGCAGTTGCCCTGACCCCTCTTCGATTTGCGTGAACTTTGTCCTAAGGGGTAACTTTTGTCCCTGATCATGAATCCGAGGTGTCAAAAAGACTTTTATGTAAAATTAGACGCTCGATTTGATGGCGTACTCAGAATTCTGAAAAAATGTATTTTTCAATGAAAAAAACAATGAAAACGTTTTAAAAACTCGCCCATTTTCCCTTACTCGACTGTAAACAAAATTTGGAACATGTCATTTTAAGGGAAATTTAATGTTCTTTTCGAATCTGCATTTAGAGCAAAATTTTTCATTTCAAGGTTTCGTGTTTTTTCTAACTTTGCAGAGTTATTTTAAGCGTGTAATAATGTTCTACTAAGTTGTAGATCAGAAAATTACAATAAAAAAAATTATATATACATAAGGGGTTTGCTTATAAACATTACGAGTTATCGCGATTTTACGAAAAAAAAGTTTTGAAAAAACATTTATCCAATATTAGACCAATAACAAATGCGATCAAAGAATAAATATTGTAAAAAAAATCCTTTTTTGTAAGTGATTTATTTTATCAATAATTTATATTTTGACGGTTCTTTGACGATATTAAAGAAGATCCCGTTTTTCTACGCTGTCATCCCTGGCATGCTTTCTGATATCTCGCAAAGTCATCGGAAGTCGTAAATCCAAATGGATGCCTTACATTCCAGCTGTAGGTCGTCGTCATCGATGGAAAACTTAAACCGCAATCTTGATTGCAGAGTTGTCTCCGCAGAGCGCACGGTGGACAATTAGGGCTTTGCTTTCATCACCTAGGTCGTGGTCTCCTTTTGATGGCTTGTCTTGCAGTCCTTTTTATATCGTGTAATTCAATGTTAAAATAGCTCAAAAGGTCGAAATTCACCTCAAATGTCGCATACGTCACTTTGCGCACAACGGACATTAGTTGATCACTCAACCCTCGTGGCAATCAACGGCAACCCAGAGTTCCGATGACGCTCCGGCTGGAAGACTACACAAATCTGCGTCTGCAAAGTTGTCCTGCTGCATTCGATGATGTAACACGCTGATTGCCGGGGAAATTCCCGAGATTGCACGCGGGAAAATCGGATTGCGAAGAGACGCCAAGTTTCGCCGCCGAGAGCGTGGAAAGCTCGGTCGTTACCCGGCTCGTGCCGTCGTCAATGCTAATCAATTGTGGCAAGCTCGAGTTGGAAGGGGGGTGGGGGAGGGAAGGGAAAGCGAACCAAATCAATCAGAGGCAATAAATTTCAGTGATTATTCGATAATGGCAGTTTGATTGGCGTTATTAAATTGATTGCGGCTGGTGGAAGAAAATCGCTCGCGGGCAGAATTTGGTGATCGCAATCAAGTTGCGGAAAGTTTGCGTTGAATTAGTAAGAAATAAGTTTTATTGCGGAAGTGATAGGTAACCTATTTTTGGTTATTTAGGAGACAGGTCAGATTGGGATCCATTTGCTACAGTCTTCGCTGAAACTAATAGCTTGTTACTTAAGGGGTTACATACATGTAAATCGTCAATAATGTCTGAGGTTGATACCCCGAACAGACGGCAATAACTAAATTCATGCCAAATACTTTTAAAATAACAGAATGTGTAATGAGATCTTCTTGAAAAAGTTATTTTTGCATAAGGGTTTAATAACAGTTTATGTTATCATAACAAAATTTGTTATCGGTCTGATATTAATTGAATACCAAAACAACTTTGGAATAACATTTTTTGCTGTGGAAGAATACCTCTAACTGTTATTGGGATGATCGGATTAGTTGTTATAATAACAAAACATAATAACAATGATTTTTAAAAAGAATAACGAAAAATGTTATTAGTCTGTTATTACAATAACAATCCAATAACACAAAAATCATAACGACGAATAAAAAATCTTGTTATGAATAACATAAAATGTTATTGGCATAGTATTTTCAAATATCAAAAAATGTTATTCCCAAATTTATTCCGTCTGCTCGGGAAAAGTTTATCTAAATCACTACGATCCTTGTAATGTTCACCACAACACAGTTTTAATCGTTTCGATTATATAACCGAATATCAAATCACAAGACTCATTGCTTCGAATTATAAACTTCTAGCACCCTCAAGGAAGTTCATTTCAATTTATGAAGTATGCCTCCCCCTGCCCCTACTTTTCTTCCGAAAGATGTTGGCCAAGATCCCCGGCCATATCTCTCATGTAACCCTTCACCACAATGGCAACCATGGGGTCAGCAATGATTCGGACGAGCCGGGTTACCTTGCTTGAAACTGATACCATCTTCATGTGCCAGCACCATCAGCTCAGCTTCATCAAATCGGATTCAAACTAGTTGGAAAATTGCATTTACTGCTGCTCCTACTGTCTAAGAACTCTCTCCAGGGTTGACTATCATTTCGAACTTTGCTTCTTCTCTTTTCTAGCGCAAACCACTGAAATTTTTGCCACCCACTCTGAATGATAAATGCAATTCTGAACCAGCAACTGTCTCAACTTACCATCATCATTCCGGACGCATTGTTTTAGGGGATAAGTGTTTTTTTTTTTGTTACAAAATCACTAAATATTTTCGCAAAATCAATATTGTCAATGTTTTTCATCCTTCTAGAAGCATTAAGCTTCTTACTTATTGTTAAAAAGAGAACAATAAAAGATTCTCCTCCCTTATTTAGAACAAACGAAGAATAAAGTGCTTAATGCAATTTATCTCCCCGTACGAGCTTTCTCAAAAACACACAAACATACCTCACCACACTTGCAGGTGTTTGTGTGCCTTTGCTGGGGGGGTTGCTGGAATCTGGATTGGGTTCACTTTAAATGTGAAAAAGTGTGAGTGTGTGTGTGTGTGTGTGCGTTTTCTGAAAAGAGAGAGAGAGGTTGTGGGTGGCAGATTCGAAAGTGTACATTTCATGTAAGTTTAAAATCCCATTAAGGTACCAACCACCCATCCCTTCCAGTTCCGTCCGGTCCGCAAGGGAGGAGGTTTTTCTTAGCGTGCACGTTTTCTGTGCGGTGGAATAAGTGGTTGGGTGTGGAAAATAACTAACGAAGGGAATCAAACTTTTGCACGTGTATCTACCTCAGATGGAAATCAAATCAAAGTGGATGGACACTTCCGAAAGGTAAATAAGCTCAACTTGAGGTGGAGTTACTAAATAATGTTGATTCGTGAGCAGTTTTGAAAGCTACTTGGCAAGTGTCAGGGTTTCTTCATAAAGTTAAACTTTTTTTTCATGCAGTTCGTATATTCTGATATTGTATTTTTGTAGTCAACAATTATTTTATTTAATTTGAATAACATTTATTGTACATATGAGCAATTCTCTGTGATTTCGGTCATTCATTTTTTTTGTATTTTTTAATATGGCTGATACTTTGTTGGTGCCTTTGGTATGCCCAAAAAAGCCATTTTGCATCATTCTTTTGTACATATACTTTTCAATACTAGTTTGTCAGCTGTCCATACACAAATTGTATATGAAAATGAAAAAAATCTGTATATTTTGCAGGAATTTTATGATCGATTGGATGTCTTGGGCAAAGTTGTAGGGATAAATAAGGACTGTACTGAAAAAAAATTATACCCGTTTACATTTTTGATGATTTTGAGTTTCACTTTTTGTCACTAAAACTTGATCAGCGAAAAATCATATTTTTCATTATTATTTATTTTTATTATTTTATATGTTTAGGGAACATCAAATGCCAACTAATCAGAAATTTCCTGAACGTGCAAATCATCCTTGGTTGAGTTTTGAATTTTTGAATAAACATTGACTTTTTCAAAAAAATCGAATTATTGGTCGCAAAAAAATTCAACTTCATTTTTGGATGCAAAATCGAATTTGCAATCAAAAAGTACTTAAGGGGTTACATACATGTAGAAAATCACAAAACTTATGTTTCAGAATTTTCGTTAAATCCAATCAAAAGTTGATTTTCAATCATTCCTCAAAGTTTCATGAAGATATTTCATGATTAAACTGAGCAAAACACGATTGAAGCTCAAAATTTTGCCATGAGCAAAACGAACTGTAAAACTTTCTGCTTATTTTTCTCTAACCCCCGAGTTGACTTACAGGTGCCATTATTTCTCGAACTGGCATGGACCAAATTGGCTGATATTTGAGGTGAAGACTCTCAAGATGTATCCCGTTTGTATGACAAAGCCCAATTTTTACAGTTTGCTTTTTAATAACATACAAAAATCTAAAACTAACGTTTTGTTGTATTAAAAGAACAAAAATGTTTTTTTTTTTCAAAAATTTGTTTTGAGAATTGGGCTTTGTCATGCACACGGAATTCGAGTCTTCACCAAATTTTTGAGCCGATTTGGTCAAGACATCGTGGCACCCGTTTTTTGAAACTGCTAACTTGAAATTGCTATATCTCGGCAATGATGCAACCGAATTCCTTCAAATTTGTTTCGTTAGTAGGTAAAAATGTATATTTTAATGCCCTGAAAACAGAATTAAAAAAAAGTGTGTGCTAATACTAACCTGTAACTTTTTTGCCCATATACATTTAGGCCGATGCAAATATTTAAAAAAGTTTTTGTCCCTCGGCCCTGGCCGAGGTCAAGGGGGGGGCAAAAAAATAAAAAAATATAAAAATTTAAATAACAAGCCATAGTCTTCACATTTAAATGAAAAAAGTGTTTTAAAATGCATTTTACACTAGTTCAGTTGTTTTGCAATTATTAGTTTTCAAAAAATCTAAGATCTGACAAAAACATAAATTGTATCGAAAAAAAAGATTTTGCATCGAAAATTTAAAAAAAAATCTTAAGATTTTTTAATGAACCCAAACATGCTAAAAATGATTTTAAACGCAGGAGAATGTATTTTAATTTGATTTCAGTTGGTTGCACTTGAATTTTCATTGAAATTTTGAAGTTTATTGTAAAAATATTTTTTTTGCCCCCTGATTTTTCGGACCAATTTTGAAGGGGGGGGGGGGGTGACAAAAACTTTTAAAAATATTTGTACCAGCCTTATGTAACCCCTTAAATTTTTTTTTGATAAAATGCACCATTTTCAAGTAATAGTCATTTTTAGTATTTTTTTTTGAAAATAGTTGCAAATTATTCATTTGCCTATGTTTGCACACTTTTGATTTTTTTTTGAAAAACTGAGAACATTGTCTATATTTTGCTTTTTTGACTTTTGCTGAAGCAATCCTTAGTTGCTGTGATATTGCCATGCAAAGAATTAAAAACAGGAAAATTCATGTTTTCCAAGTCTCACCCAAACAACACACCATTTTCTAATGTAGATATCTCAGCAACTAATGTTTCGATTTACAGTCAAAATATGAAACATTCGTAAAATTTTCCGATCTTTTCGAGCACAATATTTGCATAAATTTGAAATCAAGACTAACAATTCAAAAGGGTTTAATACTAAATGTTGGGCCTTTTTGAAATGTTAGTCTTGATTGAAAAAAAAATGGAAATATTGTTTTGGAAAAGATCGAAAAATTTCACGAATGTTCCATATTTTAACATTGTAAATCGGACCAATAGTTGCTGAGATATCGGCATTCCCGAACAGACGGTAATAACTGAATTCATACAATTTCGGTAACAAAAACCGTTAAAATAACAAAAAAATGTTATGCAATCTTCTTGAAAAATTCATTTTTGCATAAGGGTTTAATAACAGTTTATGTTATGATAACAAAATTTATTATTGGTCTGATATTGGTTGAAAGCCAAAACAACTTTGTTATAACATTTTTTTGTTTTGGAAGAATACCGCCAACTGTTATTGGGATGATCGGATTAGATGTTAAAATAACAAAAAATAATAACAAAGATTTGTTCGAAGAATAACTTAAAATGTTATTAGTCTGTTATAACAATAACAATCCAATAACAAAAAAAATCATAACGGCGAATAACAAATGTTGTTATAAATAAAATAAAATGTTATTGGTCTAATATTTTCAAATATCAAAAAATGTTATTCCCACGTTATTTCCGTCTGCTCGGGATAGAAAATGGTGGGTTGTTATGGGTGAGACTTAGAAAACATAAATTTTCTTGTTTTTAAACCTTCGCATGGCAATATCTCAGCAACTAAGGGTCAAAGCAACAAAGTTCAGAAAAGCAAAACACAGATAATTTTCCCAGCTTTTCAAAATTTTATTTGCATAAGTGGGCAAACATGGGCACCAATTTAAAAAAAAAATGAATAATTTTGACTATTTTTAAAAATGTTACCTAAACATGGTTATTACTTGAAAACGGTACACTTTATCAAAATTACGCTGAGGTATTTTTTGATAGCAAATTCGATTTTACATCGAAAAATGAAGTTGAAATTTTTTTGCGACCAATATTACGATTTTTTGAAAAAAAAAAACAGTATTGATTCAGAAATTCAAAACTCAGTCGAAGGTTTTTTGCCCGTTCAGGAATTTCTGAAAAGTTGGCATTTGATGACCCCTAAATCATATCAGAAAATGAAAAGAATTAAAAATATTGTTTTTTTTTTTTGCAAATCAAGTTTAACTGACAAAAAGTAATATGAAAAGTCATCAAATTTAGTTTACCCTGAATCATTTTTTTCAGTGTAGTCCTTATCCATACCTACAACTTTGCCGAATACATCGAATCGATCTAAAAAATCCTTCAAAAGATACAGATTTTTGAATTTTCATAGATCATTTTTGCATGGACAGCTGCCAAATTTGTAAGGAAAAGTATATTCTGGATTTTTTTAAAAAGGTCCAATAAACCAAATTTCCAGTTTTTTGCTTTTTGAGTGTTTTAGAACCGCCTTGAGTCAGGGGTATTGAAAAACAGCCAAAAAGCAAAAACTGAAAATTTGGTTTATTGGTCCTTTTCAAAAAAAACTCCAGATGGACAAACTAATGATGCAAAATGGCTTCTTTGGGCATACCGAAGGCTTAGGTCCTTTAACGTAAAAACAGTTATTTTTATACTCATGTTTGTAAAACTATGCATTTCAGTGGATCAAAACAACATACAAACAATATTTTATGTTAAGCATAAGCATAAGCATAGGTGCCCACCCTCAGTTGCTACTCCGTTATTGACCAGGACCTCCAGAAGTTACATCCACGAGCCGTGGAAGATAAGTGGGAGCTATCTTTCCTCGCTTCGCAACTTCTCAAAGGCCCCTATCATGCTGATCAATACCGGCGCCGGCCACGACCAGTGGTAGAGTCACGGGGAAGTGGATGGGAATGTTAGTTCGATACTTGAGTGATAAAGACCGCCCGATCGACTGCTTCTCCGACAAAGTATCACATGAGTTTTGAGGGGGTTAGTAGATGGGTATGAGGTCAGGATTCACGAGTGGCAGTGATGTGACCATGAGCATTTTGTTTATCGGTTGAAAATTTTAAATCTTAGGCAGCCGGCTGCGGAAAGATAGAAAATTGATTATTTTAAAAGTTTTTTTTTTAATCGAACGCGTGCCAGCCGAGCAGTAGTGCTATGGGCTGGACTTATCAGTATATTTATACTATTTTTAATTTAGATAACGCGAGCAAATTTCAAAAATAGTAAATAAATGACGCTTTACTCTTCATAAAATCGATCGATGCCAGTTGGAATAAATTTTTACGATCATTTACGATGAAAATTATCGCGAAAAAACAGGACTGTGCGTCCCCAGAAGCACTGCACTTATGATGTCCAATAAGTTATAATAACCACTCACCCAAGCACACAAACAGCGACATAAAAGAAATGAAAATGAGCATGCAACAACAAGACAGCGCGTCCGCGTGGTCAGCGCACTAATCAACATACAAACAATATTTTATGTTTGAGCAAAAATATGGCTCAAATACAATATTCAGCAACATCAAATGTTCAAAGATTTGATCCTATGCAAAATACACTAGTTTTTTAGATTCAAATGGTAAAAACATCGAAACAATTGTCAACAAGTGCCAAAATCATGATCATCATGATTACTCATGCCCAGTCAACTCAATCCGAATTCTGAAACGGAATCTTATAAGAATCGTATACGAATTCCGTTTCAAACGCAACAACCGGTTCCGTGTTCGAACCGGTTGTTTCGTTTGAAACGGAATTCGTGTACGTTTCTAATTAGATTCCGTTTCAGAATTTGGATTGATTTGACAGGGTGACAGCTGTTGATCCACCTATGTGGTTGATGCCTTCCTCACTCCTTACCCGGAAATAATTAACATGTTATTATTGATTTTTTTTAAACAACTAAAACCAAATGATCCAGCCTGAAAAGTACATAAATATCACTTAGCACTTAACTTTATACAGGATTACCAGATCTACAAACTTTTGGCTCGTTTGAAAGATCTTTCAATTACCTATCCTATGATGAGACCCGACTTCAACAAAGTACATAAATATCGCTTAAGTAGTCATGACCTGAAACAGTGTTGCCAGATGTCAAAACGTTTAGACTACTTTGTAAGGTCTTTCAATTGCGTATCCAACGAAAGGTCTGATTATGTCTCCGGACGTCGCTTTCTTTTACAGAAAAGTGAGATCAGGTTTGAAAAAAGCTTGAAGCTGGCACTAAATTGGTATATCCTAGGATAGGGATGCCAGATTTTGAATCTTCATGTTGCATTGGAAAAGTCTCATAGTAACCTATCTAAATATGAGTCGCATGGTTGTTCCAATTGGCCCATTTTCAATTTTTTTGAGTTGTCTAAAAAAGCATGAAAAATGCATTTATATGGCCATATCTGGCCATAAAAAATGCACTGAAGTGGCCACACATACATACGCACCGATATTTGTGCAAGGTATACATGAAGGTAGGTCTATGACTTTTTTTTTTACAAAAAGTTAATTTTTAGGGCAGGATTATAGCCTTACCTCAGTGTGGAAGGCAAAACTGGTCTTTCTGGATAATTTCAGATCCAGGGGAGATGAGTGGTCGTAAACTTGAAAAAATATTGGCAGCGTGATACATTGTAAATTTGAAGCGTATTATGTTCTCTACAACATTGACTTTATCAAAACCACTTGCAACAAGCTGATGTTTCATATAATCACATCGCTCTGTTACAAATTCCATGAAAACCATTTTCGGTTCGTTAGGTTCCAGCTGCACTCAGTCCAGAGTACTTACCTACACTTCCAAACAATCAACACAGCATCATCCAGCAGTCCAACTTCCAAACACAATTCAACATAGGCAGCTCGCCATACATTTCGTATCAGAGAGCCATAAAACAAACGCATTTTCGCTTCGAAACTTTTTGGGTTCCAGCGTCGAAATTGTTCTAAATCTAATTTATTCCTCTCGTGAGCACCACGTGGTGGGCTGGCCAGCCACACACATTGAGAGAGAGCGCAAAAAGGACCTCACCTAGCACTTTACAAAGTTTCCCCTACACTACTCACCCCTTGAGACACGTGGTGGCGAAAGGTGGTGGTGAGGGGTTGGGAGGAGTTGGAAAACATACAATCTCATCTCGGTGGAACATGAAAAGTGTATTTTCTCGACATTCTCCAAATGTGCCAAAAAATGCCTAGCTTTTTTTTCGAGGTACACGTGGCGCACCTACTTTTGCTCACACACACACACACACAAGCACTCACATCAACATATTGGTGTGATTCCATTCAAATGACGAATTTCCACTGTTTCACGACGTTCACATGTAGAGTTTAACAATGTTTTTGTAATTCTGTTTTGAAAATATTTACTTTTTCTGACATTCTATAACAAAGAAATGGCTGAACCAAAAATACCAGTGCTGAAAACTTTATTGAAGTTCTCAGCTGAGTGCTGAAAAGTTCAACTCGGAATCTTTGGAAAAATGTACAACCCGTGATGTAAAAAATCTAAAACTACTATTTTCGAACAAAAATCCAAAATATTGTAAAAATTAAACCAGGACAAAACTGGACGACCTCACCGTGGGTCGATTTTTTTGGAATTTCCTTTTTGAAGGAAAGCTAAATTTAGAAAGTAAGCTCAACATTAAAAAATATACAAAATAGAAATTGTTAGCTGTTTCCAATAGTAGTTTATACAACAAGTTGCAAAAAGAGGATTTTTTCAGCATGAGTCGTACATGCTGAAAAAATCAAGTTTTGCAACGAGTTCCATACAACATTTTCTGCAATTCCAAAAAACACACACTGAGTGAATTTTTATGTCAAATTTTCATGTATTTTGTCAATAAATCGTTTAAATCAAAAAAATGTTAAAAAGTGTTACTTTTCGAAACAAGTGCTGAAAAGTTCAACTTTTCAGCACCCATTTGAGTGCTGAAAAGTAGAACTTGAATTGCAAAAAAGGAAATTTTAATTTTGTAATATTTTTAACGATAATTACAAAACAAAATTACAAATGCATTCTTTTTTAACATTGAAAATCAAACCAATAGTTTCCAAGATCTTGCCAGTTGAAAATGAGCGTATTTAAATGGCATTAAGAAAAACATGTTTTCACAAAAAAATAATTTAAAAGGCTGTATCTCAGTCGGAACAAATATTTAAAAAAAAAATATCTCTAAATGCCAATAATCATAAACAGTTAACTTTACCAAAAAAGTTCAGGTCATTTTCTATTCCAAATATTATTTTTTTTCTTGAAGTGTTTTTTTATTTTTCTCGCCATTTTTTATTTTTTCAAAAAAAAAAAAACAATTTTGTCAAAAAATCATTAGATTTTGCACGTATCTAATAGCAACAGGTGCATTTATTTCCTAAAAAAAATCGTCTTTTATTTGTAGACATTCAATGTTAAATTGAACAATTTTATTTTTTCTCATGCCCATTTTTTCTGAAAAGTGAAATTGATGAGGACTGTTCGGAAGCTCTTTATGGCGATTTTTTTTATATATCATCGAAAACCATTTCCCAACCAATTTTTGATCTTTAGAAAGCATTGGAAAGAAAAACTCATGAAATTTTTAAAATTTTAGGGTTTAGGGAAGTTTGCCTTGTTTTATGTTACTTTGACAATGTTGAAAAATGTAATTTTTTCGAAGGTCAACTTTGGCTGTGTTTTTACCAACATTTCCTGTCTTTAAAATAAACAGAAGTATGCAGTAATTTTTGTAGTGTCCCAGACAATACCTTTACTCATTTTTGTTTACAATTGAAATGATAATGGTGCCATTCTAGAGCAGAAAATGTGAAAACAACATGCAAATAATTGAAAAAGTTACTGTTTAAACATGAAAAAATTAGAAAGGCAAAATGTAAAAATAGGTCAACTTCTATCAAAAACATAAATAAACTTAAAAAGATAATTGCAAATTTGAATAGAAGTGAAATTTTCGTAGATCAAAAGCTGCTCAAAATGCCCCCCGTTTAGGAAAATAAAATTGTTTGATAAAAAATTGACCAGAAGAAGGTTAAAAGGTAAAAAATCGTTTATCATTTCCCCATTTTTTAATGCCTTTATATCAACAACAGTACCTGATGGTCCAGTTTTATTTGTGATTTTTTTCTCTTTAAAAATATTTTGAAACTTTTGAAATCAAGAAGAACTTTTCAAAAGGGCGTAATATTGAATGTTAGGGGGATAAACTCTCTTTGACTCGGTATGTGATTTACAAAAATTTGAGCTGGAATTTTTACAGATTCCCGTCCAAAACTAGGAAAAACAAAACCCCCCGAATGTTCGCAACCTTCGCTGGATCGACACCTTGATGTGAGTACCGCTCCCAAGCAGCTTCTCACATTACATATGGTTCGTTACTTTACTTCCCGGAAAGCGGAGCGGCCCCGTCGTCGTCTCGTTTGGCCGTAAAATCGGAAAAGAGCAAAAAGCTCACAGGTGCACAGGAGCTTTGAGCAGGAGGGAGCGGGAGCAGCGCGGGGGGTCAGAAATTAACAGACGTTTTACACCTTTGCATTGCGAGGGCGGGTGGTGGAAGTGTGGTGTCAGGTTGTGCGCCTTTTTCCTCACTTTGGCACGACGCTCGGGGGGGTTTCAGCAAAACAGGCTGGAAAGTGCACACACTCACACGAGAGGGGGCACAAATACTAATTCGGACCGACAAATGATCGGGCAATGTTTGCACAGGATCGTTTCATCTGATGAGTATGGGCCGATGTGTGGGAAAACCGTTTTGAAATGAGTTTATCCCGAATGAAGCGGTTAGAAGGATCGTCAATGCTCGACACAAGTCGAAAAGGGTGAAATGTGTGGCAATGGTACTCTAGCAAAATCAGTTTTATTGAAAATTCGTCATTGTTATTATAATATAGGACTCAAATTATTATACGTAACGAGATAAAACAAAAAAAAACAAGTTCTATGCACACTAGCAAGGATTTGATTAAGTGCCTCATTCAAGCATAAGCCACTTATTTACATAAGAAATCAAGTCTCAATTGATGGATAAGAAAATAAAATAAACAAAACAAATTTGAATATCATGTCTAAATCTTTTTATGATATCACCATTTTGTCTTTCGACAACATATTCAATTGATATTAATGCTTAAACATTTTATGAAAATACCAGAATCCTTGAATGTGAACAGTGAAAGTTTCAAAATTTATTCATCTGGGCATTTATATTCCATTACACCATTTCTTCCAGAATTCCGAAAAATGATTGAATTTATATTTTGTAGCTCATTTAATAGTTTGTTGAATTCAGATGGTTGTACTAGATTTATGGACTAATATTTTTTTTAAGAATAACAATTTTTATTAATTTTATTTTCATGAGTTTTTTTTTTCTAAATAAGCATAACGCAAAAAAACTGGCAAAATCTGTCAATATCTGTCAAAATCTTTATCCTGGCTGACACTTGAAAAATCTGGCATTCCCAGATTGCCAGGTTGTTAGATAAATCAGGGAATGCCAGATTTTTCATGTGTCAACAAAAAAAAAATCATTATCTGTGCCAGATTTTGACTGATTTCGAAAGATTTCAATTCAACCATCCCTGCCTATGATCAAAAATGCAAATTTGTTCTATTGGTTTACCAGCACAAGTCTCCCTACAATTTTGGCAGCTGTCGTACCCGATCAGACGGAAATAACTTGGGAAGGTCAGATTTTGATATTGTGAGAAGATCAAAATATGTTATTGGGATGATCGGATTAGTTGTTAAAATAACAAAAATCAATAACAAAGATTTGTTCGAAGAATAACTTAAACTGTTATTATGTTGTTATTGCAATAACAAACCAATAACACAGAAGGAATCATGAAGGAATAACAAGATTTGTTATTTTGTACGGAGAAGTGGAGCAGCATAATAACAAAAAAATGTTATTGAACTGGTATGTCTCCGTAACAAAAAAAGTTATTGTTTTGGTTTATTTGTAATTTGCAAATAAACCTGCAGTTGCCATAACTCCTCTGTACTAGTCAGGGCTGCAGAGTCGGGTACCTCCAAGCGACTTTGAATAAATACTTTGAAGACAATTCCGACTCTGGATGCAGGATATGACGTCAACGACGACTTCAGCTCTCTAAAAATGCCCGACTTCACAGACTCCGACTCCAAATAAAAGTTGCTGAAAATTTGCTGAATCCGAAAAAAATGAACTCTCCAAAGTTAATTTTATCGGATTAATTTTAGCATGAAACCCCATTTCATGGTGAAATAAATGACCCCGATAAAATTGGTCAAAATTATTTCATAGTTCTAGCCAATTTTAGTAAAATCTCTTATCCCCCCCCCCCCTCAAATAATTAAAAAAATCAACTTTCAAAATTTCAACTTTTTAGAATAATTTTAGCTTAAAGACCCCATTTCATGGCCAAAATAATGACCCTGACGAAATTGGTCAAAATTATCCCATAGTTCTAACCATTTTAAACGAAGTCCTTTAGGGGGTATATCAAATAATTAAAAAAATCAACTTTCAAAATTTCAACTTTTTAGAATAATTTTAGCTTAAGGACCCCATTTCATGGCCAAAATAATGATCCCGACGAAATCAGACAAAATTATCCCAAAGATCTAAACATATTTAACAATAGAAATAATAATAACAGATTGTGTTATGGACAATTAGAAACTTTTCCAGTTGTGCGATTTACGGTAATTTAATTTCTAAGTCAGTATATCGAACGAATAACAAATTTTGTTATTAGGAGAGTTTTTGAAATGTATAACATTTCCTCTTATTAGCGTGTTATTAAACATTTTCAATATAATATCACTTCAATATCAAATTTTGTTATTTTATCAGAAACTGTTATTATGTTTTCTTCTTGAAGTTGAACTTCAGGATAAAATAATAACACTTTTTGTTATTTTAACGGGATTTGTTATTGAAATATTATTAATTTTGTTATTACCGTCTGCCCGGGTACAAAAATGGTACCATCATCAGGGGTGACATTGGGTCTCGGGGTGCGATTGGGTCCCCCCAGACCCAATGTCACCCCTGATGACGGTAGTTCGTGTGGATTTCCTTTAATAAAATTTGTGTCCATTTAATATAGTTTTGTAAGATATTTTGTTAATTCAGCGAAACGTCCCATTCGGAGAAACGACATTCGGTGGAATGTCCCGCACCCAAAAAAAAAAAAATGCATTAAACAGCAATATTGTGTAATATTGAGAAAAAAGGATTTTTTTTACTCTACTTTTTTACATGCTGAGAATTTAGTGTGAAGGATGGAGGCATGCAAGGAGCGGAAAAAAGGAAAAGAAGCAAGGAAGTTCATGCTGGAAGCAGGTTCTGGGAAGTGAAGTTTGGGGACACAGGCCGTCGGTGATCCGGGACGGCCGTATCTTAATCCAGTGCGTGGACAGTAGGGTGCCCAGAAAAAATTAGCCCCTGCTCCACAAGCGGAAAACGGTTTTTTGAGATATTTTAAGAGAGAGATAGTGAGCGAGATTAACCCATTGATACCCGAGACTAAAGCTGGCGAAAAAAAGCTTTTTCATAAAAAATGCTATTTTTTAATCAGTTTTTTTGTCTATTCTACGAAGTTGTTAAGCATTAAATTTCCAATGAGAATCTCACTTTTTGAAATATTTGGATGGAAGTAATGCATCGTGCAGCCCAAACTGTAAGAAAATTGGGTTTTCCAATTTTTTTTAGATTTTTCCCATACAAACTTCACCTTCGAGTATCGACGGGTAAATCTTGACCGGTTTTGCTCATATTTGCTCCAGAGTCCTAAAATAGCTCAAGAAACAATAATCAGCTGGTGGAGTGAGGTTTTGAGAAAAAGTCCTATATTATGGGCACCATAGTGGACAAGGACTATTCATAAAAAGTAGGAACACGGAAAAAGACGCTCATATTTGTTCACTCACAAAAAAGAGCGGTGTAAAGTGTGGAGTTTTGAAAATTTGATGAAAAAAAAAATGTTAAAGCATGGTCTCAATGTCAAGATTTCTACTCGGACCTAACCGTTGGAATGCTTGGGTGGGGGAGGGCACCAACACTATTTATTTTACGAAATTGTATTTATTTCCGCTTAAATTCAACAAATGCTTATAATTGCTACATTCTGATTAAATCAATAAAGTCTACCAAGGCCAGAGTTTCACCGGCCAGTGGAATTTATTTTTCCAGAATCTCATGGGCTATTTAGTAGTTTTTTTTAGTAAAATTTTCGAAGCTCAACATTTAGAAATGCTCACATTTATGTTCTGGAGGTTTACGACGAGATATTGGGTAGTTTACGACACAGTTATTTTTTGAATTTTATTAAGAAAATAATTCAGATTTACTATAGGAGTATTTAAAAAAAATTACATTTTAAAAGGGCGTTATATTGAATGTTTGACCCTTTTGAAATGTTAGTCTTGATTTGAAAATTTTGGAAATATTGTTTTTGAAAAGATCGGAAAATTTCAAAAATGTTTCATATCTTAACATTGAAAATCGGACCATTAGTTGCTGAGATATCGACATTGAAAAATGGTGGGCTGTTTGGGTGAGACTTAAAAAACATCAATAAATTTTCCTGTTTTTAAACCTTTGCATTACAATATCTCAGCAACTAAAGGGTCGTATCAACAAAGTCCGAAGAAGCAAAATATAGAGAATTTTCTCAGCTTTTCAAATTTTTTTTTGCAAAAGTGGGCAAACATGTGCACTAATTTTGAAAAATGAAAAACTGCGACTATTTTCAAAAAAGTCACTTAAATATGGATTTAACTTGAAAACGGTGCACTTTATCAAAATTTCACTGAAGTACTTTTTGATTGCAAATTTGATTTTACATCGAAAAATGAAGTTGAAAAATTTTTGCTACCAAAATCTTGATTCTTTGAAAAGTATTGATTAAAAAAATCGTAACTCGGTCAATGATTTTTTGCACAACCTGGAAATTTCTGAAAAGTGGGGAGCTTTTTGGCAAGTGGAACGGATTAGATCGGTCGTTCGTGGCTCCGCGAATATTTGTATTTGTTGTGTGTATAATTCGACAATTTACCCAGAAGTTGGGTTTTTCCGGTAGCTCGCGACGTGTTCTTGGTGAATCAAGTGAAGTTCAGTCATAGTTTTTGAAATTATTGCAAAAAAAATGTGATTTATTTGCAGTTAGCGCATTCGTTGTTTTTGTTTGGAACGTTCGCGAAGTTTCGTTTCCCCTGTTCCTTCCGAGAAAACGTCATGAGCGTCATACGACGTCAAGCTTGCCTAAAGCTTTTTCAGATGCATGTCTGTGTTGGTGTTAGCTTTTATTGATGTTTACATTGAAGTGGCAGAAGTTTCATCTGTTAAGTTGCAGTGGGTGCTTTGGTGTGTTGCTTTGTTTGCGTGGGTGTGTTGGGTGGGAGATGGGGGGATTTGTGCGTGTGTGTGTTTTTTTTTCTGCCAAGCGCTTGCTTGAGGAGCCTGACGTTTGGGCTCTCCGTGCAATATCGCCGACTGCCAACTGAAAAGGTGATTGTTGTAGTGCTGGGGATTGTTTTGATTTGATGAATCGATTGATTATCAAAACACAAAAGTGTAAATGTAAAATCTAAAGTGCAAGAGGAAAATATTCAGTTTACAAAGAAAATTAGTAAAAGCTTGGAATAGCTTATTCAAAAGTCTGGTAAAAGTGTTTACGGTGATATAAATCCGAACGCGTTGAGCAGTACAGATTGTGTGAGAACATGTGTTGTGGTAAACAGTTTGAATCGATAAAAGTGTTGTTATTTTGTTTTCTTGGGGTTGGTATAAGGTTTGATCGGGTTGTGAATTATTAAAAACTTGAATGAACAGTGTTAATCGGGAAATGGTTGCTGTAGCTGTAGATTTAAGAGATGCTTGTTGAAACACAAGTGTCTATCCCTCTTAGTTTTAAATCATAGTCAACGCTTTTGTAATTTTTAAGTACGATTTATTGGTAAAGTAACAAAATGGGGGGAATTGGAAAGAATTGTATTGCTTGCTTTGAATCGTAACAATGAATGTCGACGCATAGTGCAGCAGAAGGAGTCAATCTCAAAGCTTTCGGGAGCTTTGGTGTGGTGTTATTAACGGGCGATAACGGAAAGCTCATGCAAACGTTGGTGTTTTAGGTGGAAAAGCATACATTGGTGAGTGTCTTATAACTGGAGAGGTCAGCGTGTTTTATGCGACACTGGGAACCCTGGGTGAGTTTGCTTGTGTGCATGTATGTGTGAGTCGAGTGAGGTGGATACATGAATAGTTTTGTGAAGAGCCATTTGTGAGTTTCCACAATTGGTGAACTCTATCATTTGGCTCATGTATGGATGGAAGCATGAATGGATTTAATTTTATTATGATTTTTTTTATTGACCAATTTATTTTAATGTATCAATTTATTTTAACTTATTTATTTCAATCTATCTGTTTACTTTAATTTATCCTTGTATGTTTCTTATATTTTACATATTTTCCCCACTTTCCCTCTTCTTTTTCTTCTTTCCTTCTTTCAAGTCGCGTAAAAATAATATACCGGTCGTTAAACGAGAATGTCTAACTCGAGTTCATGCGTCGTTTTTACGGATTCGTTCTCCTCTTACTCTGATCTTATTTTTCCGATAATTATAAATATAACGTAAAAGATATAACCACCTATAACGACTTCGGCTTAAAATGCACCATTCGTAAAATGTACCATTCGTGATAGTGTCACTTTATTAATAACTGCTCGAAACGAAAACTTTCAGTTACTATTTTTCGCAATTCTGTCGGTCTCGTAGATTACTATTTTCGGATCATTTCGTCATAAAATCCTGCAACACGAAGAAATCATTGCAAACTTCACTATAAAGTTTTGATATAACTCATTTGGAAACCACAGAAAATACAATTTAATATATTGCTTAAATAGTAAAAGGAGGAGCCCTTCTCACAGCGTTGTTGCTCGGAAGGCACGCCGACGGGGGAATGAATGATAATTTGGCGCCGCGTTCGAATTAAAACTATTTCTAAATCAATGATTGTGTATCTTTCCGCAGCCGGCTGCCTAAGATTTTTAAAATTTCAACAGATAAACAAATTGCTTATGGTCGCATCACCTACCACAGTGAATCCTGACCTCATACCCATCTTACTAACCCCTCAAAACTCATGTGATACTTTGTCGGAGACGCAGTCGATTTGGCGGTCCCATCACTCAAGTATCGGCTAACATTCCCATCCACTTCCCGTGTCTTACCACTGGTCGTGGCCGGCGTCGGTATTGATCAGCATGATAGGGACCTTTGAAAATTGCGAAGGGGTGATGATTGGTTCCTACTTTTCATCTGTGGTCCACGGAGCAATTTTTGGGGGCCCTGGTCAATAACGAAGTAGCAGCTACGGGTAGACACCAATGCTAT
>NC_051863.1:37184549-37219549 GCF_015732765.1 Culex quinquefasciatus
TTTGAAGCATAGCTTTTTTTGTTTGAAGGTTTGTGGATTAGGAGCGATCATAATATAAGTGAGAAATTTAAGAAAAATAGATTTATTAAGGGTTGACATAATTCATTAATTCTTAATCATAATGAGTCAGGCAAAAGGTTTTTGAAACTTTTTCGACGAGTTAGCTTGATTTGGTTAGAAAAAACTTTTTTTAACTTAAATCGAATGATTCATCTTGATGTCACATCATTGCTTAAAATAGTTTTTCATATCATTCCATCCTAAAAAGAAAAAAAAACAGAGTGCCACTGATATCGAAACGTGAAAATTCCTCCCCGCAGATCATCGCTTTTGTGGCTGTGTAGGTAGGTATGTGTGCTTAAATATGCAGCGCATATATGAATGTGGAATCCTTGCGGAAAGCTTTCTTTTTCCAAAGAATTCCAACATTCTCTTCGTGTGGGCTTTCAGCACTCGAAAGAACGGGACAAGAAAAAAAAAGAAGTAGCAAACCTTCAACTTACCAGCAATCCAGGAATCAGCACCGTGACACATGCTCTGTTGCACACGCGGTGCCTGCTGGCGGAAAACTATGTGCGAATGTGACAACTGCGGGATAGTGGGACTACCTTAAGCCAAAAAAAGAATCGGGTTAAAAGTCATGTCAAAAGAATAATTAATACTTAAACTGATCAAAGGATAATGATTTTCAAAAATGTCCAATCCAAATTTCGAAGAGTAAAAGATTCTTAGACTGAAACCCATGTAATGCGAATAAAAGAATCATGAAAAGAACTTTGAAATATTGGTCCATGTACTATTAAAAAGTTCTTATCCTATATTTTTCAAAAAATACCTCAAGTTTAAAAATCGAAATAAAAAACTGTATTTCCCTGTTGACCCTTTGTGAAAAAGGGAAAATATCTGAAATTTTTCCTCCTTCCAGTTTTCCACCCTATCCATATGGTTGAAATTGAGCATCACACAGCGAATATTTATGTAAATTTCAGTTTTCATTTGAGTGTGGATATTGAAAATCTGTGCCGGGAGAGCGCAGCAGCACGATCATCCGTTTTAGTCAAACCCATCAGCCGACATTCGTTTTGACCATCATGGAAGACGGCTGGCGAAATGCAAGGAACGTCTTTCCCTAGATTGATTTGAGGAAAAGGAAACAGGCTGTCCTAGGGAAGATTGACATTGATGAAATTTAAACTGAAATTTTCAATATAATCACAAGCGAGTTATAGATTAACAAATTAAGGTTAGGTTAACTACGCATCAGTATAACATACCATTTGAGCAAGGGTTCTGATTTTCGGCTCAAAGATCAGAAATCACTAACTCATCGCCGAACGAATCTTTGCCGACAGAAGCGTGCAACCGCGAGCAAATTTCGTTGCCTGCTCCGTCCGTCGAACACAGTCACAAACGAATTTGTTCACAGAAGAGAGAATCTAACAAAATAGCCGTGCGGCGCTCAGTTGGCCTGCACTAATTCGTGTTGTAAATTCGTATTTGGCATCAAAACAAAGCCAATCGCAGACTATATTAAGTCAGCTTTGAGCGACAAAGTCTTATCACGCTGTACAAGCCGATTCGAGTGAGAGGGAGAGCAAAAGAGAGAGTATTCAGTAGCGATTGGTGTTGAAGTGACACACAGTAGCAAACGGTCAGAGCAGTTTTGCGTCACGTTAGATTTGTGCTCGTGAGCGAATGAGTTTTTGTTGAACAGGACCCTTGCATTTGGGGATGGTGACGGATTTTGCGTCAAAAAAAAAAAAAAAAAAAAAAAATGAGTAATTTTACATCAGAAACTGATGCAATTTTTCTGATGAAACTGATTCACTAAAAATGATTAGATTTTGGATTCACAAAGCATTTTTCATTGAGTAATACATATTTAATAATAAATACAATTGGGTCCTAAAATTAAGCTTAAATTTGTGATATTATTGTTTACCACGATAAAGCTTTATTTGAGTACAATGACCTTTTGGATTTTTGATTCAATTTTCAAAAATTAACTTCACGGCCCTTCTTGACAGAAAAGGTCCTACTTGACATCACGTTCCAAGGGGACCATAGTTGATCCATCGAAAAAATGTTTTCTTGTCAATATTTTTTTCTGCATTTAAATGAAAAAAAAAAAATGATGAGAAATGGTGTTAATCGTGTTTTTTAGCGTTGTACATTAAAATGGACATAGGGCTTTAGTACCCAAATAAAAAAAACTTTAATTACTCAAAAATAACTTTATTTACCCATCCATTACATTAAATTTCTCTAATTACCATTAATTACTAGGTAATTAATGTATTACTTAATTTCCAGTTTGACGCCTTAATGGAAACCCTTGATATCAACCTATATCGAAGGTATCATTTTTGAAAATGAAAATTTGATGTATAGTTTTCGAGATATCAAAAAATGATAATTAACACTGACCTACAAAATGACCAAAATTACTGGGCAGGCTAAACTCGATGGGAAGTAGAGGTGGGCAAAACCGCTCTTTTTTAGGAGCCGCTCATTTTTGTTCGCTCTTTTGAACGGCTTTTTCGCTCTTTTTGAAAATTTGGATGAAAATGTCTTTTTTTCAAGAATCGTGAGATTTTATAAGTTATTTCACATTGGACTTTTATAAATTAGGCCGTACCAAATATATTTTGAAGTTTATGTCCTTCAACTCTGGCTAAAGTCGCAAAAAAGTGAATAACAAGGCATGGTTTAAACATTTTAATAAAAAAAGATTTTTCAAATGCATTTAAACATCCCCAGTTGTATTAAAATCATAAGTTTTCAAAATATTGAAGTATTGATGATTTTTTTTAAGCCGAAAAAAATTGCATTACTGTGCAACGGAATTTCAGAAGAATTCAAAATATCCCAAAATGCTTTTAATTTGTTTTCAGTTGATAAGACTTCTATTTCCATGAAAATTTGGAAGTTTTTTGAAAAAAAAAAAAAATATTGTTTTGCCCCCTGATTTTTTGTTCCAATTTTGAAAGGGGAGGGGTGACATATCCCAAGTAACATTTTTTTCCAGAAGTTCTACAAGAGCTCTTCAAGATAGCTACAGCATAGCAGTTTGGACCGCGGTAGGATAAAATTCTCTTCAAAACTTCTTCAGGAGTTTGGAAAAGTACTTGAAGAGAGTTTTATCCTACCGCGGTCCAAACTGCTATGCTGTAGCTATCTTGAAGATCTCTCGTAGAACTCCTGGAAAAAATGTTACTTGGGATACTTTGAAAAATATTTGTTACGGCCATATTTGCTAAAAAATAAAACTGAAAACAAGAAGATGCCCTTGAAAACCATTGGTCTTGGTGGTCTCTATGTTAAGATTTCTACTCAAAACTAATAATTCGAGTAATTGAATGTTATCCAACTTAAATCTTGGATGCCGGAAAAAATTCTTTTAATTTTAAAATTGCGTTTATTTCTGCAAGAATTGAACAAATGCTGATATTTTATTGGGAGAAAATATTCTGTGAATTCTTCTCTACATTCTGATTTAATCAATAAAGTCAATTAACGCTAAACTTTAATAGGACAAAATGATTATTTTTTTTCCAAAATCTCTCAAATGTTCAGTACATTTTTGGTAATATTTGACAGATCATGCTATTTGAAATGCTAAAATTTGTATTCCGGTATTATTTTAATGAACACTCAGTTAAACAATGAAAAGTTTATTTCATTTTGTTAATAAAATCATGAATCATTTGAGATTAATTTTTATAAGCATTGAAATTTTAGAAATTGCATTTTAAATTCTCAAAAACAAATTTAAAACAACATTTTTTGGAAATTATATAAATTATATTTAAAACAAAAATCATGCCATATTGGAACGGTTCTTTCAAAAGTTCGCTCTTTTCAGTGAACCGGCTCTTTGAGCGGTTCGCTCTTTTTTTGCCCACCTCTAATGGGAAGCATAAAGTTTAATGTCCTCAGAAAACGTGTACTTTGAATTTTTCCAAAATATTAGGTCGATTCGTCGCATACAAGCAAAAATTGCAAGCAATATGTGAGCACTAATTCTCCACCTGTCGAAATATTTTGGAAAAATTCAAAATGAACGTGTTTCTGTGTTATAGTGTTATACTACAAAAACGTGATCTTTTCCAAAATTAAGTTTTAAAGCACTACAATGGTAAATAAGCAGGATTAAAAACCATATGAGATCATTTTTTTTTCATTTTAATACAAAAAAAAATATAAATAAATAAACTGACAAGACAAATTTTTTTGATGGATCAACTATGGTCCCCTTGGAACGAGCTGTCAAGTTGGACTTTTTCTGTCTTGTTCAAATTGATTAAAAAATCCATTTTAAATTCTTTCTGGTCGTACAAAGGATCAGTGTACTTAGAAAAATAAGCTTTATCGTTATTTACAATAATACTAGCAATCTAAACTTAATTTGAGGACCCAATGTCACTCAAGTACTGCTCTTTAAATTAGCTGAATTTAACGTCAACTAAAACATGTATAAAAAAAGAAAAAAAACCGAAAGATTCTAAATTTTTCGTAATCAAGTTTTGGAGAAACCAACATTTTTAAAAACAAAGTTAGTTTACTGCTCATGTTCGGATACATGTCCCATATGTAATAGCATCAAGCTGAGAAAAAACAGCAAAGCAAGTCCCACACATCCCACATTCCTCCTGATTTCTAAAACAAAATACTGGATGGACTTCGCTTCGATTTTGAACCAAACTGCATCTATAGCTCAAAAGTGATGAAAATGCATATGGGACATTTATGCAATCATGGGGCAGTTTACATCTTTATGAAAAAGTGGCTTTCGAACAAAATTTCATAAAAATCAAAGTGTTAAAAAGACCGACACTTTAACAACTTTTTTAAGTTGGCAGAGATTACAAAATTCAAATCGACGTACATTAACAGATTTTCTGGTATTTCATAATGGATTTAGATTGAGACGAGAACATGTTTTTCAAAAGCAATAGTTCAAAATTCGTTACTAAATGCATCAAAAACATGTCTATTGTTCTTCTTTTCAAAGTCGAATCTGAAAAAAGCTATGTTGAAATAATCCCTCCTCATAATTAAATCTAATTTTTCGAAGCAACTGCATGAATCAGTTATTCCCTTCGCTCAAACGGAATTCCCGCCCAGCGTAAGTCTTCTTCTTCCGAGCTAATCCTGCTCAGCGCAGCAACTTCCTTATCCAGTCTGACGTGTGAAAAGTGGTGTCCGATCCACCCTGAGTTGCTTCATCCACCTGGGCGCAGAAGACCGTCACTCATCTTGGGTGCCTCCACCACCTTCACCGGGCTTGGCAGTTGGCTAATGGAGAAAAGCTCACGTGAGCGAGGGGGAGGGCAAAAAAAATAAGAAAACAAAATAAAGCGCATCGCACCACAGCCAGAGAGAAAAGCTTTTCCCAGCTGGATATGAGCTTAATCCTTTAATGCTGTTCTTAGCCGCAGCAGGAGCCGGCACTGGTTATGTGTGAAGGTGCAACGAAAATTCACTTCCTTGAGGTTTTTTTTTTTATTGAGGGTAGAACGTTGTGTTTTGAGATATAATTAAAATTTTAACATAATTTTATGTAAAAAAAAAAATTCAAATCAATTTACACAAAGCTAGTTTTTTTCAAGTTCAAAATTTCAATAAAAAAATACCCTGGAACAAAAATATATTGCCTCTTTTTCGCCCGTTCGTGCTCGTGCTGAGAAAACAATCTCATTCGGGAAGAGTTTTCATAGTTTTTCCCCCGAGGAAGAGCCTGAAAAACGTGAAATATTTCCGTCCCCGCCAACGCCCCCACCGAAGGGCCACGCTGGCGGATGAGAAAATATTAACACACTTGGGTGCCGGAATTTTGGTGAAGGGAACCTTTTATCTGGGATCTTCGGCGGTGCATGCTTTAAGAGAAACCAAACAGATTTTATTATGAAGTGAGATTTTTTTTGCGTGAGTTCATAAAATGTACAATTTCGAAATCTACTACAGAGCAATTCCAGCTCAAATCAGGAATTTTTCTGATACTTTTGTACCCGACCCTCTCCGATTTCAATGAAACTTTGTAGACATGTTATCCTAGGCCTATATAAGCCATTTTTGTGCATATGGAGCAAATAGTACTCGAGAATAACATTTGAGAAGGGCGTAAGGTATTTAAATATTTTTGGATTCTGTAATTTAAAAATTACTGTATATCGAAGCCGTTGCGTCGTATCAAAAAGTGGTCAAAGACAAACTTGTAGGAAATTGGACTGGCTTTCTGAAAAAATACACTGAAACAAAAATACACGCCACTTTTATGTCATTTTTCAATTTTTAAGTTAAAAAGTTAAATTTGAAGGTGATGTCACGATTTTGTTTCGCTCAAATTTTTTGAGGAAATACCCTAAGATGTTACCAAAAGACTGACGAAAAATACAGGATGGTATGTCTCTCCTCAAAAATACAAAAATCGTTTACTAAAACTGTTTTTTTGAAAAGTGGTCTAAACATCAAAATTTTTAAAAACCGGTAGTGAGAATCGATTCCCCAGATAATTTTACATAAAAGTCTCCATATTGACCATTGACCTATGTCCAATTCTTGGGAAAGAAATTGGACGAGCTTTCCGGTAAAAATATTTACGAGACTGAAAAACCAAGTATATAGAAAATGCCAAAAACCACAAAAAATCCCGTTTTTTCAACATTTTTATTTTTAAAACCGCTGTATCTTCCCAAGGATTGGACATAGGACAATAGTCAATATGGAGACTTTATGTAAAATTATCTGGGAAATCGATTCCCACTACCGGTTTTTAAAAATTTTGACGTTTAGACCACTTTTCAAAAAAAAAAAAAAAACAGTTTTATTAAATGATTTTTGTATTTTTTTTAGGAGAGACATACCATCCTGCATTTTTCGTCAGTCTTTTGGTAACATCTTAGGGTATTTCCTCAAAAAATTTGAGCGAAAAAAAATCGTGTCATCACCTTCAAATTTAACTTTTATAATTAAAAATTGAAAAATGACATAAAAGTGGCGTGTATTTTTGTTTCAGTGTATTTTTATCAGAAAGCCCGTCCAATTTCCTATAAGTTTGTCTTTGACCACTTTTTGATAGGATGCAACGGCTTCGAGATACAGTAATTTTTAAATTGCAAAATACTAAAATATTTAAATATCTTGCGACCTTCTCAAATGTTATTCTCGAGTACTATTGGCTCCATATACACAAAAATGGCTTATATAGGCCTAGGATAACATGTCTACAAAGTTTCATTGAAATCGGAGAGGGTCGGGTACAAAAGTACCAGAAAAAAATCCTGATTTGAGCTGGAATTGCTCTACACACAAATAGTTCAACTGCCAATTTGATCTATTTCCGCTGTCGATTTCGCTGTGTATTTTACATTTAAAATCACATCTAAATTTCATGTTTTTTTTTCTTTTTGTCGAGCCATTATACCACTGTGACCAATTTGGAATAATAATTGTGTGGAGTAACCTTTTTATTGCACTTAAAAAAACTTAATTTTTTCAATAAAATGACGTTTGCTAAAAAACATTACAGCCGAGTAACAAAAAATGGCAGAATTTTTGAAATAAAAATGTGACTGTTTAAAAAAGAAAAAAAAAACAAGAAGCCAAAAAGGAAAACTGCATGAAAAAGTGCGTATAATTTTTTTTAAAGATTTTTCCTTCTTTATGTTGAGTTTTGAATAAAAGAAGGAAAATAAAAAAACTGTATGAGATTTCCTTTCATTAAAACATAATTTTATATAAAAGTATGAAAAAATGAGATCTGGTACATTTCGCCGAATGTCAATTCACCGAATGGTACTCTTCGCCAAAAGTCATTTTGCCGAATGGACGTTTCGCCGAATTGCAGTTTTTTTTTTTTGGTTCATGGTACTTCTTCTTGCTATCTTGTCACTCGTTCATAAAACTTGTTTGGGATCGAAGGCTGTATTGTGTTACAATCTTTAAAAACAAACTATGAAAATTTTGTTTCGAGGGTGTAGAAAATCCATTGCATTTCTATGAAGGAGCAGCAAGACAATAATATAATATAATTATATACTTTATAAAAAAGTAAAGAACTGCCTTGGAACTGCTCATTTATGACAAAAAATGCAGAAACTTCCAGAAATAATTAAAATAATTTATTTAAAAAATAACAGAATGCTTAAACTAACAGAAATTATTCAAAATTATATGCTGAAATAAAAAGAACTGCTCATATTTGAGGAAATTCAAAAACTCACAGAAATAATACAAATGATTTTTTTTTGATATCTTTAAATGCAAAAAAAATCACAAAAAGGATTTAAAATTATCTGCTGAAAACTAATAGTTGATGTTGTTCATTTGTTTAACGTGATTTTAACCTTCATAATGTTATTCGTCACTTGAAAATTAAAAGAACTTCTTATGTTGTAAATAATGAAAGAAAAAACACATAAATGATAAATTTTAGCATTAGCATTAGCAATAAAGGTCGCACAATTCCGGATGGCTGCACAACGCTTATCTTGATGTTTAACTGTAATTAAACGTATGATAGCACTAGACTCTCATCCGGTTACAATATTCCAACACGGGAGATACCATGTTTTCCTCTTTAGATGAGCGTGTAATACTATCCAGTAAGATAAGGGGCTCCTGGCCGGTACCTTGCTAACCTCGGGGATTGGAAGGTATGTTAGTAAACATCTATCTAGAATGCGCAGAGATCTCTACGTCACCTAGTGGTATAGATGTTTGTAGGGAGGTTTTGGACTCAATGTTAGTAAATTGAACGTTTGTTTTTTTAAACACCATCACCACCACCACCAAAACAATACCATCACCACAAAAAGTCATGCTAGATTTTAATACAAATACATTACAAAACGAACACAACAATAAAATCATCTTCCTGGCCCTGCTGCCACACGATACTGACGCGAAATAATATTAATTACCACAATGACCCCCCACTGCATGCATGACTCGAACATGAACACGAACACGAACACAGCACAAAGAGAACACCACAAAAATCCATCATCACCAATGCTTGCACGATACTCAAATGATAAATAAAATTCACTTTAAAAAACTAAGAAAGCAAAACTTCAAAGAATTTATTCAAAATTGTATGATGACAATTAAAAGAATTGCTCTTGTTTAGAAGAATGCAAAAACTCACCGGAATAAAACCGGAATGCTGAAACTTTAGAGAATTGCTCATGTTTGAATGAATGCAAAAACTAACAGAAATTATACTATTTATATGAAAAACAAAGATAACAAAAAATCACAGAAATTATTCCAAATTAAATGATGAATATTTCAAAAGAACTGTTCGTGTTTGAAAGAATGCAAAAACTCACAGAAATAAAACAAATAAGTTGCGTTAAAAACTCAAAGAATACAAAAAAGGTAAAATTTATTCAATATAATATGCTGAAATTTAAAGAATTGCTCATGTTTGAAATAATGCAAAAATTACAAGAAATGATACAACTTACATGAAAAACAAAAAGATGCAAAACAAACAAAACATATAAAAAAATGTTACGCTGAAAATTTTAAGAATTGCTCATATTTGAAAGAATGCAAAAACTAACAGAAACAAAACAAAGAAATTTCTTAAAAAATGCAAAAGTAACAGAAATTATGTGAAATTACATACTAAAAATTAAAAAAAAAACTGCTCATGTTTAATAGAATGCACCCAAAGGTTATGACACCTTAAACTTTTGGAACCTCTAGAAGTTAATATGTGAACAAAAAGATAAACATTTCTTTTATGCATTTCTTAGTATTTCTCATTTAGCATTATGCACAAACCTTTTAAATTTCTTGATGTCAGCCGTAGAGTAAAAAAAAGTTTCAAAAATGTTTGGGCCGTCATCAGGAGTGAAATTGGGTCTGGGGGGTGAGATTGGGTCATACAAATTTCAGAATTTTTGTATGACCCAATCTTACCCCCCAGACCCAATGTCACCCCTGATGACGGTTGTTCCTGTGTATTTCCTTTAATAAAATTTGTGTCCATTTTATATAGCTTTGTAGGATATTTTGTTAACTCAGCGAAACGTCCCATTCGGAGAAACGACATTCGGTGGAATGTCCCGCACCCAAAAAAATCACTTGGAAGAAAATTACTGAAATATTTGACTTTTCGACATAATTATGATCTCTTGAAAATAAATTATATCTGTTATCAAAAATAAAAACAATCATTTGATTAATTAGGATTACCTTTATACAGCTATAATAGCTCGTAATAATTATGCCATTATGACATTACCTGATGTTTTTTGAACGAATTATGCCAAATGTTCCTGATGCAAAATGGAGATTACTAGATTTGTTTTTTTAATCTAAGAGGCTGTATCTCAGCAACCATAGGTTATTTTATAGTATGTAATTTATTGGGAACGATAGCCTGTTAGTACAATGTTTTGTATCCAGTTGAGGATGGATTCTTCAATGTATCTGAAGCAAATTTAATGGACGTATACAAACTACAATCACACAACAAGTTCAATTTTGTAACGGCTGTTGAACGTTGAAAGCAACCAACTATTAAGTCCCTTCCCAGTTCAGAACTTGGCACCATTCCTGTCCAACCGGAGATTGTAGGTACCTAAAATGTCACCATTTTGGGGGCCGGACGTCAGAGCTTTTTCAGCTTCAAAATCTTGTCCCAGGCTCAAAGTCCCAGAAGTAATCAACTTGGTCCGCTCTTTTTTCGCAATTCGAGGTGGGTGGAGCATGAGGAAAGATGGAGGTTGGGGAGGGGTGCTTTCATTAACGCTCTCTCCGAAACAAAACCGCATAACTTCCAAATTAAAAACTTTGTTGCGTCTTCTGATTACACGGTAAACTTTTACTTGTCCCAGGGGGCGACGCTGACAGCAAGCAGAATGGTGGTGGGAGACCAGAAAAGTGAAGGTTATGGAACCTTTTGCTGCCTGGACTGGTAAATGTGGTAAAAATGGCCCTTACCCCCCCAAGTGACAGCAACCGGAGTGGTATGAGCAGATGAAGAGGGGGGTCAAGTCCCTAATGCGACAGGTCCTGGATCGCGGAGCCTTCCCGGCCACAACGCAACCAAACTATCTGGAATATTCTGCTCCGGTGTGTTGTGAAAAATTAATGAACTTCTAGCGACACGAAGCAAATAGGGCGGCAAACTTCAACAGTTTTCGAACAAATTGGATGGGTTTTTAATATTGAGAGAACTAGTGCAAAACTGAGAAAATATCAAAAATCAAATTCCGTTCATTTCTACAAGTTATACATTTGAAATCAACTTCATTTCCCTAAACTCAATAACATTTCCGGAAAACGTCAATAGGAGCCGACACATATCGTGGAAAAGTTTTAATTGCAAAATTCTGTCGGTACAATTACCGTGCATTTCCAGCGAACCTTCTTCCCCGATCCCCGATGATGAACCGCGCACACGAACCTTAACCTGTGAGCGTTTTTTTTGGGTTTCATTCTGGCAAACCTGCCAATGACTAGACGAGTTATTACCACTCTTCTCATCGCAACACGGCACAGATAAAGTTGAACAGCACAGGTTGAAAAGGTTGGTAACTAATGCGGTTGGCAGTGAAAGAAAAAAAAAACCCCGGCTCTGGAATGCATTTGGCATCCAAGCGCTAAGGGAAAATTACAGGGAAAGCGGTTAGAAGACGGGGAAAAACCACTTCAAACCAATGCTGTCGCGGTGAAACAAAATGTGTTTTTTTATGAAAAACAAAAAAAAAACAGTTTAATCCTTTAACTAATTCTAACTACACTAAGGCTTCATCCATAAAGTACGTCACGCTAAAATCAGCCAAAATGTACCCCCCCTCCCCCCCTTTGTCACGCTTTTCCTATACTTACAACACGCAATGTCACACTTGCTCAGACCCCCCTCCCCCCCTAGAGCGTGACATACTTTATGGATGACGCCTAAAAGGTTTTTACACAAATTTCTAATAACTGGCAAAAATAGTAGAGAGCTTCAACCAGTAAATTGGTAATTAAAAAAATTAGTTGATGAAATTTCCAATGAATTTGTTGTTTAAAAAGTTAGATAACAAATTCAAAGACCTTCAATATTTTTCAACTTATCCCAAAATTGTATTGTTTCATGAGCTGTGATAATTTCCTTGGGAATCGGGTAATTCGTTGCTGAGATGCAGCCTAGCAAAAAATATAAAGTTTGAAATATTTTTCTGATAATAGTAACCATAAATTGCTTTCAGTTATCATAATTTCAAGAATTCCCGGGATTTCCCGTAAAATAATGTTTACCACATCCCGGTAAATTGTAAATATTCCGGGAATTCCCAAAAATCAAGCAGAAGCATACATTTTCTTAAATTTTGGAACCAATTTTTGGAAATATACAGAAAAAATAAAAGAATTTAATCAGTTCAATTTACTGGTAACATTGCATTAATGAGATGACAAAAACAAATTTCATGTAAAAATGTATTTTTGATAATATTAAATAATTCCTGATGCATTCAAAACCTAGCTTAGCTTCCGTGGCCGTGAAGTTACGCGTTTTGCCTTGTAAACGAAAGGTGATGGGTTCGATTCCTGTCTGGCTCGGCAAAGTCAGATCCATTCAAAGAGTAAATCTGCTCACTGGGAATACTGACCGGTAGGGGATGGGTTTCGACTGGATTTCCAATCCAGAGGTCGTGAGTGTGATTCTCGTACTGGGATGATGAATTTTACAAAAATAAAAACTGACGAAAATAAACTACAGTCATGCCTCGGTTTAACACCGCATCTTGGGGATACAAAACCGAGGCGTGCATAACTGAAGCACAGATCTTATTTAATGTGAGCTATATGGGAGGCATTGTCTGTAATCCTATGACAAATCATGCAAAATTAAAATAATTATGACCAGGTTTTTTGGCCAAATTTTCCCAAGTTTTTGTTTAATTGCATTTGAAGAACCTTCTGCGGTTAATGAAAAGGAAATAGTTGAGCAACTCTCCACGAAAACAGCCGATTTCGAGCATTTTTATTTTTTGTGTTTTTTGATTTGACTCAAACTTTGTGGGGGCCTTTCCTATGACCAAAGAAGCTATTTTGTGTCATTGGTTCACCCATACAAGTCTCCATACAAGTTTGGCAGCTCTAACTTTTGAGTGAATTTTCTGATCAATTTGGTGCCTTCGGCAAAGTTGTAGGTATTGTTGAGGACTATTGAGAAAAAATAGGTACACGGAAAAAAATTGCCGATTTTTTAATAAACATTTTTTTCACCAAATTTCAATTTCCCAAAATACGTATTTTTTTACTTTCGAAATTTTTTGATATGTTTTAGGGGACAAAAACCCGCAACTTTCGAGCCTTAGAGAAACATGGTCTAAAAATCTGCCGCAGAGTTATGAATTTTATAGTGATTTTGGAAAATCGAAATTTCATGCAAAAACAAATTTGAAGTAATTTCTTAATGTAAAATTTAATTTCCAATCGAAAAGAACTTTACAGATTTTTTTATGAAAGGCTTTGTTTTCAAGATATATCCACCGAAAGTTTGATTTTAGTGAAATATTTGCAGTTTTTCAATTTTTATAAAATAGTTACTATGAGTGACCATTTCTGAATATATTTTTTTGAAAAGTTCAGAGTTCAGTTGCTGATATCTCAGCAACTAATGATCTGATTTTCAATGCTAAAACTAAAAACATTCGTGAAATTTTCCGATTTTTTCGAAAATAATATTTAAAAAAATTAAATCAAGACTAACATTTTAAATGGGCGTAATATTCAATGTATAGCCAATGTCTCCCATATAGCCTAAATTCCATAAGATCAGTGCTTCAGTTTAGCAGTTCAGCAGTTAAGGTAAGCTTTTAAATATATAACTGGTGTTAATTCATTTCAAAAAGATATGTTACAAAAATTGAGTTTTTTTGTTTATTTTCCATGAAATTTAAAGAAATTTTTCAATTGTGGACTATGGTTTCATTTAACTCACTTTCAAAACACTTTGCTAATTTTAATACTTCTTAACATGGTTGACCTGAAATATTTTTTTTTAAATTTTGTTTGATTTGAAAGATAGTTTATAAAATTAGAAAAATTATATGTTTTCATGAATGGTTTTGTACGTGCAATTAAAGTATTAATTGATCCTCAGACTTATTTAACCATTAAAGTTGCAGTCCTATACAATTATATTCTAAAATAATAATCAGAACCAAGATCAAAACAATGTTCAACCAATTTAAAATTTTCGGGGAATTTCCGGGAAATTGATTGAAAATTGCCCGTTTCCTGTGATTTTTTTCATGTCATTATTTTTTTTTTTGGTTGGTAGTTTGATAATTTAATTGGCAGACTGGCAAGTTATAAATTCTTCTGGAAACCCTTAAATATGTATTGAAAACAAATGTTTGGGGAAGTTTATGCCCATTTGCTTTCATTTTCACTGGAACCATCGAAAAAAAAAACATCGAATTTGGACTTAATTTAAGGCACTTGTTTTTTTAAATGCATTTTTTTAGATAAAAAATTAATCAAAATTAATTTAAATCTGAAAAAACAAGCTTAAAATGCTTCATTTCTTTTGAATTTCTGCCCTCAAAATAATTCAATGGTAAAATTTATGTTACAGGGTTAAAAAATATGATTGAAAATACAAGTTATCGAAAAAAATCTGATAACAAATTGTCAATGCTCGATATAGTGCTTTCTAATTATTCAGTATTTTTCTCGACTCCTACGAAATTTCCAATAGCATCCAAAAACGGTCCCTGTAACAAAGATTCCAAGAATGTCGACAGCCCAAGTAATCTACTGATTGTTTCTTTTACAAGAAAGTTTTTTTCAAATAAATTAATTTATTTCCAAAAAAAAAGATATAAAATTGAGTAATTGAGAACACTAATAACTAAAGGGGAAAACGATTATTTTTGATGTTCGGGAAATTCGGTTGAGACTCCCGGGAAATTTTAAACTTATAAATATCGAAACAAAACTAATCAGAAAATTATTTGGAAAAATCGTAATTGTTCAGAATATTCGATGTTCAATGATAGATGTTTAAATTTGAATAAAGTTATTCTTGTCTTATCTTCTTTTTCAGAAAGAGTGAATTTGAAATTCCAATAAATATAATTGAGGGATGCCAAAAATGTGGACCACAAAAATAAGCTTTAATTATACTTAGCAGTTATACCCCAGAAATTAAATTAAAATATTAAATTATATTTTCAAATCTCAATCTTTGTAAAGTTACACAGCAAAAAATAATGTAAATTTGGAAGCTGTAATTTTGGAAGGTTGAATATTACCTCTTTTATGTTGTAATTTTACCTCAATTTAGACTGAAAAAGTGACACTTAACCAGAAAAGAGGTAAAATTACACATTTCCAGAGGTAAAATTATACCTTTTTTTTTACATAAAAGATGTAACCCTTCCCAGATGTAATGATTTTTTTTCTGTGTAATGTCCGCCTATTGTGAACACTCAGGCTTTCCTGATAACTGTAAATATTTCTTCAATGAATATTTACACTTGACTTAAGAAAAAACAAGTTTAAATAGTTGTATGTGTCGTTATTTTTCATATTGCAAAATTCCCGATACAGGGTAAAATAGTTCCTCTAAACAATGAGTATACTTAAATTTACGTTTCATAGAATAAGTATGAATTGATTATAAGTAAATTCGTTAAAAAAAAAACAAATTTATTACTATTTTTATAATCGCCACTATTGGCATAGTCAAAACAAACTCCTGGGTCCCGGGAATTCCCAGGAAATTGACAAATTCAACTCTTGATTCCAGGGAAATTGATAATCTCGAGAATCGTCACCTTTTACTAATCACAATACAGTAAATTTCAAAACGTTTTGATTGAAAAACTTTAAAATTACAAAATAGACATAGAGTTTCAATATTGTATAATAGAGTGGCTCGGGATGGTCGATGCTTCAGAACAAGTTTTTTCGGTTGTTTTTGGGCCCCCAAAATAACTCCTCAAAATTTGGGAGCAAAATTATTTTGAAACTGTTGGAAAAATCTAAAACCAATCAAGATAGCTGTTATTTCTTTATAAATCCTACAAAGTCCTTCTTTGCAACACCGTGCTCGCACCAGCGAGCTCATCAGGGAAAAATTCCAGGCCAGGCACAAATTAATTGATGGCAATTGCACTCATTTGTCTTGCCATTAACAGCAGCCCTGCGCAAAGTGGCCCGCCTTCGCCACTTTTTCCTGTAGCATTCCAGACGCCGACGGTGGAATGGAATTTCCATTTCGCACTTTTGGGTCGATTGAACCGAACGTCCATAAATCGTACAATCCAACGGCAGTGGCCGCGACGCGTCCGGTGACAGCTACCTTGAGATGTCCTAACGGACGCCACCTTTTGAGGGGTGGGTTGGTTGCACATTCCTCTGTTGTGGCGGGGAGATGGAGCGCGTGGGAGGTGAAGCAATTAAAAATTTATTGCAATAAATTATTGCCGGTGTGGCAAAGTCCCCCTCCTTCATGCTCCCTGCCAGGACCTGCTCGCAGCAGCAGCTATGAATAATACATTTAATACACAAACTTCACCCTAATTGCGATGTGTTTTCAGTGAAATAATTTATGTTTTCTCACCATGTCGTCGTATATCTCCTAGATTCATTGCGATACGCGCAGCAAGAAACACAAGGGGTTGGGGAGGTGGGTGGTACTTAGGGTAAACTGACACGTGTGCTGCAGCGTCCTTGTTGGTGGTGCCAATGCTCTTTGGCTGCTCAAGGCTGCTATTGCGTCTAACGTGTCTTGGCTGGTGCCGATGAAAAGTGCAAGGTTTGCGAGGGTTTCGGTGCTTGAAGCTGTGACACGGGAAAAGATTGCTAAGTGTTTTTACGAATCTTGAATTATATAAAAAATGTTTTAGTTAAGATTTTGAAATTTTTCTCGTTTCTTTATTTTTTGGGACAGCGATGGAAGAATTGAGTATTTTGTCTGATGTGTGCTCTCTTGTGACAATGACCCTTTAGAACTTTTTGAGAAAGTCCATTATTAAAGTTTGACGGTAGATATTTTCATAATTTGGAACTAGGGAGTCAAACTTTTTTAAAACTGGAACGCCCAACGCATGTCCAACTTACACGGACGCCTAAGCCTCCCAAAAAAGTTGGAACGGTAACTTCAACTCGCTGGTTCTCGGGCCTAACTCAACCAATCAAGATGATTATTCTTTCCAGTGATTTGTTAGGATGTCTAGGCGATTCTAGAACTTTGCAGAACTTAACTTGAACAAATCTGTAATTTCTGCGACCGAAAACATCGTTCCACCTTTTTTAAAAAGACTGCCTCCGTGGATTTTTTTCAATTTTTAATTCCGGCTGCAACTTATTTGGTGCCTTCGATATGCCCAAAAAAGCCATATTGCATCATTAGTTTGTCCATATAACTTTCCATTCAAATTTGACAGCTGTCCATACAAAAACGATTTATTATTATTCACGTTTTTATTTCAAGACTATCATTTTAAAAGGGCTTAAGGGGTTACATACATGTAGAAAATCACAAAATTTCATTTACAGAAAATTTTAAAATTCACATAAAAGATGGTTTTCAATCACTCCTGAAAGTTTCATGAAGATATTTCATGATTTGACTGAGTTAGAGACGATTTAAGCCAGGGGTGCTCAAAGTTTTTGAAGGCCGGGCCAAATTTGAAGCTCAAATGAGCTTGCGGGCCAAATTTACAAAAAAAGGTTGTTGAAAAAAAAATTACGTAATTTTAATGTAAATGATCGGACATTTTTGTTATTAAAAAAAAATTCTATTCAAAATAATAGAAACCACAAAATAACGAGTTTCTATCAGTAGTGTTGTTTCTGGTATTTGGAAAAAAAGTTCTTAGCTGAATGTACTTGTGCTTTCAAAAAAAGTAATGTTTTGTTTTTTCTATTTCGAAAATTGTGGTGACATTTCATGTTGAACATTTCTTCTATAAGTTAAGTGTGGCTAATGAAAAATCGTTGAGATACAGAATTTCAACATTTCAATGACAATAAAAAATTGGAAAATGTTAGTTAACCTGCAATCATTATTTTCAAAAAAAGCAAAACAACCTTTAATTATTTCATCGAAAATTCACTAAAATTCAAATTATTTTTAATAAACCCAAATATGCTCAAATGATTTAAAAGCAAAGGAATGTATATTTAATTAATTTCAGCTGAATGCTCTTAAATTTCATTGTTTTAAGTTTTTTTGAAAATATATTTTTGGTCCTGGTTTTTCGAGTATTTTTTTCAATAATGGTGGAGGGGTGGGCTGATCGACGAAAGCTTTGTAAAATATTTGCTGCAAACTTGATCCTCCGATTTCCACATTTTGTCTGCCTGAATCAGTTGATAGTCAATCAGATTCGTTATCTAACTGTAATGAGTTCGAATCCCTAATGAAGTGCGATGTTAATTTGAGGGTGACTTGCAAATTAATAAAGAAAACTTTTAGTTTTGCAACTATTACAAAATTCTACCTAAGTCAAGCTTGAACGTCTTTTTGATATTTCTAAAAATGTTTGATGAAAGTTTTGACGACATTTACTAGTTTCACTCACATTGAAACGTGTGAAATTGTTTAAATTATAAAATATTTTGAACATATAATTTGTATCCTAAAGTGGGGATCAAAATAAAGATAAATCATAAGTTTTTTTATTAACAAAAAAATACAAAAAGATTAGCATTTAAAAGCTTAAAATAAACCATAATTTTGAAAAAGTATAAAATCACTTTACAAGTGGTCAACGGGCCATTTTACATGATCATTCAAAATGGGTCTGCGGGCCACAAAATATCACCTCGCGGGCCACGTTTGGCCCGCGGGCCATACTTTGGGCACCCCTGATTTAAGCTCAGAATTTTGCCATGCGCAAAGCCAACTGTCTAACTTTCTGAGCGTTTTTCTCTAAACACCAAGTTGATTTACGGGTGCCACGATATCTCGAGATGGGATGGACTAAATTTGCTGAAATTTTGGGTGAAGGCTCCCAAGACATGTCCCGTGTGCATGGCGAAGCCCGATTTTGAAATTTTGAATTTTCAAAAAATACAAAAAACAAAAACTGTCGTTCTTTTATATTAAAAATAGAAAAATATTTTTATCTTTTTTATAAATAAACTTTTTGAAAATCGGCGTTCGTCATGCACACGGGACCGGTTTAATGAGTCTTCACCAAAATTTTGAGCCGATTTGGTCGAAGCAATGTTGAGATATCGTGGCACCCGTTTTCTAAAACTGCTAACTTCAAATAGCTATATCTCGGCAATGATTCAACCAAATGTCTTCAAATTTGTTTTGTTAATAGATGAAAATGTATATTTTAACGCCCCGAAAACAGATTTTGAAAAAGTTTAATTGTGTGCTCAAACCAACCTCTGACATTTTTGCCGATTTAAATGTATGTTACCCCTTAATACAAAAAGGTGGGTTGTTTCCTGTTTTTTAATCATTGCATGGCAATATCTCAGCAACTAAGGGTCGTATCAACAAAATACTTAAAGCAAAATATAGATAATTTTCGCAGCGTTTCAAGAATATTTTTTTCAAAGGTGGGTCAACATGGACACTAATTAAAAAAAATTACTTGGATTATTTTTTAAATTTTACATCGAAAAATGAAGTTGAAAAATATTTTGCGACCAATATTTCGGTTTTTGAAAAAAATAAATATTAATTCAAGAAATCATAACTCGATCAAAGATTACTTTGCCCGTTCTTGATTTTTCTGAAAAGTTGAAAAAAAAGTTTAATAAAATAGTGATTGTTTTTTTTGCATAACACGGGAATACCAAATTTTGGTATTACTTGGGCAAATAACAGCGACCAAAATGTGCCCTTGGTTGCCCAGTAATAGATGGTAAAATACCATGAAATCATACCAAAATCTTGTATGTATAAGGGCACAACAATACCAAACCATGTTATTCCAAGGGTAAAATAATACCTCAAAATAAAACCATTTCAATACCAAGTTGAGGTCTTCTGGATTTTTGAACATTGCTTGAATACCAAAACTTGGTATTGCCATGGTTTTATTTTTAGGTATTCCCCCGCCCTTGGAAAATCATATTTTGGTATTTCTGTGGTCTTTCACATACATGATTTTGGTATGATTTCATGGTATTTTACCATCTATTACTGGGCAACCAAGAGCACATTATGGTCGCTGAAAATTTGAACAAGTAATACCAAAATTTGGTATTTTCATACCATTTTTAGTGCAGCAGTTGCAGTTAGTGAAAAAACGGAAATTATTCATATGCAACAGCCAAATCTACTCACCTGATGATTCCATGTTGTTATTAGTGATATTCTTCACCACACCGAATGCATTTGTCATTGATGAACGGCCTGTGCTTGAAGTTCTTGAAGCTTCTGAAAAATAACAAGATTGAAAAATAAGTATTATTAAAATGAAACTGAATTGAAATTCGCCAAAATTCATTAATCTGTCGATTGACTCGTTTTTCAAAGTATTTGGTTATCCCGACTTAGAGATATTTCAACGTTTTTGGAAAAAATATAAGTGGGTATATCACACTAGTTTTTAAAATCATCTTTAACATTTTTGGGTTTCAAGTCATTTTAGCGCAAAATTAATTAACTCGTAATTTTTTTTTTTTACAAATCTCCCATAGTTTCAGAGAAAATTGATGAAACCTTTCAATATTCAAATAATACCAAAATGTGCTATCCTGACATAGAAAATTTTCCACAATTTCAAGTCATTTCTATAGGGGGTATATCAAAAATGTTTAAAATCAAGTTTGAAATTTCCGGTTTTGAATGAAAGCATTCGCCTTGAGACATCATTTTAGCGCAAAATTAATTATTTTGTCAAAATTGGTCAAAATTTTCCCATAGTTGCAGAGGAATTTGATAAAATACTGTAATACCAAAAGAATACCAAAATGTGGTGTTCGATCATTGACAAATTCTGCAATTTTGCAATATCAAAACAATACCTTAAATTGGTATGATACCACATTTTGCTCTTGCATAATCCTTAAGACAAATTTTAAAGGGTTTAGGAATACCAAAATTTGGTATTGATACCAGAGAAAGGTATTATTACGCATTTCCCTTGTTATTTACCCATGCTCGGGTCACTAACAAAAAGAGAAATCAATATTCACCAAAAAACATTTAACCGTTTTTTTCCTGTGTTGCCCTTATTCATACCAACAACTTTGCCGAAGACACCAAATCTATTAAAAAATTCTTTCAAAAGATACAGATTTTTGAATTTTAATATATGGACAGCTATCAAATTTGTATGGAAAATTTAATGGATAAACTTATTATGAAAAATGGCTTCTTTGGGCATATCGAAGGCTCCAAAAAAGTTTCAATCGAATAAATAGTACAAAAATTCAAATTAAGAAAAAAAACCTTTTTAGTAGAGAATTGCTCAAATACAGAAAATCCTTACTTCAAAGAAAAGGTAATAGCTATATTAATTATTATCATTTAAATTAATTTTGATATCGATCGTAATTGTTGATATACGCTTATTTATTTTATTGAAACGGACAAACCTACAACTTGTTTGGGTATTTTATATGGAATCCTCTTAGAACATAACTTATGCCAAGAATTTTTAACCCAAATTCAAAAAACTTTAGGTTTTTAAGGTTTTTTGCGAAGCTATTTGATATGGTCAAAAATCCTAATGATATATTGAACAAAATTCTAGAATTATCAGAAGAAGGATTTCATCAAGCCCAAATTTTTGAGGAAATAAAAACTAATCGGAAGTATTTGAATTATTAATGCTGCAATCAAGTGTGGCTAAATCAAACTATTACCTACATTTTTATTCCAAATTTATGTTTAAATTGTTAATGTTGTACCTTTTTCAAAATAGATTAATAATTGAAAAAAGCAAAAAAAGCGATTTAATCAAAAATCATCCAAATAAAATAAACAACATTTTGTTACAAAAACAGCAATAACCTGAAAATTTCAGCGATGACTTAAACTTTTTCGGGTACGTAAATTTTCGTAATTTAAATGCTCAACTGGTTTGAAGTGAGATTGTTACGAAAAACGTCAATTTTTAAACCACTTGTTTCGAACCAAACAATACAAAAAGAGGGTCTTATTATTTTGGCCAAAGAATTCTCATGACAACTTTATGCTAAATCAGAGCATTTTTGATTTGGATACTTCCTGTTTGACGTGGAATCGCTTAAAAACAACTCAATTTTTTGCTGCAAATGTACAAATGAATAGTACATTTTGTAAATGTTTTTAACTGTGTTTAATTAAAATTAAAAGTTATTTTGCTGAAGATATTTTTTTTCCAATTAGTAGACAAGGTTGTCTAAATTAATTTAACGGATTTATTCTGAATAGTTTTTTTTATTATTTTAATTTTAAATATGCTTGATATTTTAGCTTTATTTTAAATAAATTCAATACTTTGTAAATTATGTTAAAAAACATAGAACAACAATATTTTTAAAGTAAGTCTGATTTTTGAAGATGTACTCTCAGATGAATAGAAAAAAGCCAAATATATTTTTCCCGCGATGTTGAAATTTGTCGTTTATTTGAAGCGATTTCAAAATATTTTGTTAAGTACTGAAATAAGGATGTTCTGAATACAATTTTCGAAATTTAGGTTAAAGTGATCATAAATATCATAAATCAGTTCTCAAGCTTTCGTTTTAGCAAGTTACCCAAGTAACATTTTATCCAGGAGTTCTACAAGAGCTCTTCAAGATAGCTACAGCATAGCAGTTTGGACCGCGGTAGGATAAAATTCTCTTCAAAACTTCTTCAGGAGTTTGGAAGAGTACTTGAAGAGAGTTTTATCCTACCGCGGTCCAAACTGCTATGCTGTAGCTATCTTGAAGAGCTCTTGTAGAACTCCTGGAAAAAAATATTACTTGGGTAGTGTGCTCCAGACATGTATAGAGTTATTTACAAAAAAAAAAAATATTGGAAGAGATTGTTAATTGATCAATATAAACGTTTTATTTATTCCTGAAAAACTTCAGGATTCTTGTTTCTTTTTTTTTCAACCACTAGCCCTTCCTAGTAAAGATTTTTTTTGAAATATTTTGAAATAAATGTAAATAAATATTTTCTAAATAAATAAAATCACACACAAAAATCACATTACCTCATTTACAATCAATACTTTCCGTGGCATCATTCATCACAGCTTAGAAATGCATTGCTTATTTTACGCTTAATGAGAGCACATATTCCCGTTGCTTACCAGTTGATGGAACATTAGGGCATCCCCCAAAGCAACGAGCGAATTTGTTATCGGAAACTCGTTGGTGACAGCAGCAATTTGCTGGAAGTGAAATCAACACATTGAGGAAGTAAATTTTGTTTTCCGAGTGTCATAAAACCAAAAATGGTCAAAATAAAAAAAAAAACCTTCGGAATTGAAATGTTCCAGATGGATTCAAAATTCAAACTTAAGCCATGCCAGCTTTTGACAATAATGAACTCAGTCTCGAAAATAATTGCTCCTTGAAAATTCCATCAAACAGCCAGGTCCAAGTTTTGGAAAACCTTTTGCACGACTCAACTATCACTCGAAAAGGTGCTCGATTCAGGGTGGAGAGGGGTTGTGGAAAAGGCGAGCAATCCTCTTAAACACTCTGTAATTACAAGCTCTCTCCACAAAAATCGACTTTTGCTTGTTACCATTAGGACACAAACCAACCCACCCCCAACACACACAAAATATAAGAGCATTTACGGCCGAAAAGGGCTTCACCGGCGTCGTCGTCGTCGTCGTGTGTGAGTGTGAATTAAGTGTGCCGTTTTTGCTGCTAAGTGGAGGAGGATTTTCACACTTTTCCGAGCTGAACATTTCAGGGGGTTGCCTTGAACCGGTACGGAAAATTCTCATTAGGCTTCGAGAGCCTCCCCCCCCTAACCTGCCTAAAGGGGTTGGGCACAGAGTGAGTGAAAGAGACACAGAGAGATTTTGCAGCTTTTCTATTGAGAAGGGGAGGGCATAACTGAAATACAACTGATAACTTCAAAGTGAAGACGAGGGGGATTATAATCAGCAGCAAGGGGGGGCTCCAGGGGATTCCAGGAGACTCGGTGTTAATGTGACATTAGTTCGGAAATGCTGCTAGGCTGACATTGATATTTTTAAGAAGGGAAAAAACTATGATTTCGAACGTTTTGAAGCAGTCCTCTTTTATGCTATTTATTTCTTAGCTTTAAATCCTGTGTAACATTTCCCGCAAGAAGGATTTTTTGAGTACCTTATCATTAAACAAAAATCGGCAATTTATTTGAAGAAAAACGCTAATCAATTACTCTAAAGACCTTTCAACCAACTTAGTTTAAGTGGCGAAAACATCGAAGAAATGGTAAAAAATTGAAGAAAAATATCACTTTAAAAAAACTTTTTCGTACAATTCTGATAACTCGTGAGATAAAACTGCCAAATCTTTATGTTTCTATACCATTTTGTTTTTGTCTGCTTCAACGCTTTGTAGAACATTAGTACACTCTTAATCGTAATCCTGCAATGTAACAAAAAAAAAACAAGTAATTATAAAATGAAAATTTATGTTCTAAATACAAATTGACCTCTTTGGGTTACTGTAGAATTAAAAAGAACATTATTAAGAGGTAGTATTTGTAGATTTTGCTCGGTTTGTTCTAGAGGTCGGATCGTGAAATTTCCCAAGGATTCCGAATATGTAAAAATTGAGCCCAAAAAGTGTCGTCTTCTTGAGCTACAGGGCAAAAGTTGACGTTGTAAAAAGTTTGTTATAGAAAAATCGTAAATATATGAGAAAAACAGCGATTGGCCAAAAAGTTAATTCCGTAGGCTTATGGTCCATGTAATTACCTATTTTTTGTTCTATGGGAGTATGGGTGTTGGAGGCTGTTGCAAAAAGATATTGGGGTTTTAAAAATATCCATTTTTAACAGTAATTAGCAAAAGCTATGAGAAAAAGTCAAACCAATCTCGGATGTCTATAGCTCATTTCAAAGTGCTTACAAAGACCTTTAAAATACATCTTGTTTTTTTGGACTTCATACTTCAATGCCCGTTTCACCCCACTTCCCTTCGCCGTAGAGGGCTCATATTTGGCATGAGTTCAACTCATGTATAGACAAACAAACGCTGAAAGTTTCATCCAAATCGGAGCAACTCGATACGACCTGTTACACACTGGTGAAAAACTCGCTCTTAAATATTTTATAAAATGGCATGGTTCACGATTTTCGACGGTTGAATAACGGGAAATGGCAAAAATTTAAAACTATCCTAAACAAAATTTGGACGTAAAACAAAATATTTTTTTTGCGGAGTTTTGAGTACACTCAGCCCCCGGTGGTTGGTCACTTTTTCGTTTGACACTTTTTTAGTTTGTACCCCGTCAAAGTCAAACTAAAAAGTGACGAACTGTCACTTTTTACACGGCGCTCACGCACACTACCAAAACAAACGTTTGGTAGTGTGTGTAAACTCCGTGTAAAAGGGGTGTCAAACTAAAAAGTAACCCCTTTCGTTTGGCAACAAATGGTGTCAAACCATTGGTGTTCGAGTGTACTTTCTGTTATTAGCAATTTGCTGTAACCCTCTACAGCCCATTTTTTCGAAAATGTTTGTTTTTCTTGTGTTATGGAGGTCATTTTGAGAAATTTTTATGTTTTTCTTGGTTCATTTGTAGTATTTGAGTAATTCCAGCTCAAATCAGGAATTTTTCTAATACTTTTGTACCCGACCCTCTCCGAGTCTGTGATATTGAAATTTGCCAAAAACCACCAAAAAAACTATTTTTTCAACATTTTTGTTTTGGAAATCGCTGTATCTTCACAAGGATTGTTTATAGAACGGTGGTCAATATGGAATATGGCAATCTGGGAAATCGATTCCCACTTTCGGTTTAAAAAAATTTAGACGTTTTGACCACTTTTTAAATACTTAGTTTTAGTAAATGATTTTTGTATTTTTTAACGAGAGACATACCATCCTCCATTTTTCGTGAGTCTTTTTGTAATATCTTAGGCTATTTTCTAAAAATTTTGACCGAAAAAAAATTGTGACATACCCTTTTAATATTACTTTTAAACTTAAAAATAAAAAAACTAACTTAATCCACCTATGTGGTTGGAGCCTTCCTCACTTATTACCAACAATGGCTGATATGATTGAATTGTACAAAAATTTCATCTATTTTTTTAGATCCGGAATAAAAAAAGTACATAAATATCACTTAAGTGGCCATACCTCGAGACAGGGTTGCCAGATCTTCAATGTTTTGGACTCATTGAAAAGGTCTTTTTATAACCTAACCAACGATGAGTCAGGTGGTGGATCCGGAAATAGTTAAAACATATTTAGGTGAGATCCGGCTTCCAAAAAGTACATCAATATCACTTAAGTGTACATATCTCGAGACAGGGTTGCCAGATCTTCAATGTTTTGGACTCATTGGAAAGGTCTATTGATAACCTAACCAACGATGGGTCGGATGATGGACCCAGACATAGTTTACATACATTTAAGTGAGATCCGGCTTTCAAAAAGTACATCTATATCACTTAAGTGGTCATACAGTATGTAAAAAAAGTATTTACACCCCTTGGGCACTATGCACATTTTGTGATGAAACATGTAAAAAAATTAAAGTTTGACAGGAACCTAGTACTACGTTTTGTTCAAAAACTCATGCCAAAAATTTTGCTACAAAAAGCTCATGAAAAGATGATTTCAATAAAAAGTTATATAACAAATACTATTACGAAAATAAAAAAGGCGCAAAAAAAGTATGTACACCTTTCGAAAAATTACCATAAATAATGTTATTTGTTGACAAATCACCATAAATCCAGTCTCTCAACTCCAAATAGGCATCCTTGACTGATTAAAAAAATAATTTGGATTGAATATAAAGTTTACTAACTACTTAGTATAAAAGTTTATATAACTCTGGAAATTCTATATAAAACTTATCTAAACTTAATTTTGCAAACTTTTAATTCAACTAAATGTCAATATATTACCATATAATTGCTAAATAAACATTTTGGAGTGGGTATAACACCGTTTTGGGGTATTTGTATCGATAGAATAGATTTTTCGTTGGAATTTCGTACCAACCCGGAATTACGTCGCAGGAAAATCCGCCGGCATCGAACCGGTCCACGATTCACAAGTTAACCTATGTGGAATCGGAAAGGGCATAAAATTTCCGATCTTTTGATACCCAAACATCTAGGTTTTCTTTAAAACCTACGTTTTTAAATACCTAAGCAAAAACGTTGTTATGGTTTCGTTTGAGCAACCTGCCAAAAATGTATGGAATTTCGTAATTTTTGTTCTCGTGGATCAAACTTACTTTTGCCCAGGTATTTAAAAACGTAGGTTTGAAAGAAAACGTAGATGTTTGGGTATCAAAAGATCGGAAATTTTATGCCCTTTCCGATTTCACATAGGTTAACTTGTGAATCGTGGACCGGTTCGGATGCCGGCGGATTTTCCTACGACGTAATTCCGGGTTGGTACGAAATTCCAACGAAAAATCTATTCTATCGATACAAATACCCCAAAACGGTATTATACCCACTCCAAAATGTTTATTTAGCAATTCTATGGTAATATATTGACATTTAGTTGAATTAAAAGTTTGCAAAATTAAGTTTAGATAAGTTTTATATAGAATTTCCAGAGTTATATAAACTTTTATACTAAGTAGTTAGTAAACTTTATATTCAATCCAAATTCTTTTAATCAGTCAAGGATGCCTATTTGGAGTTGGGAGACTGGATTTATGGTGATTTGTCAACAAATAACATTATTTATGGTAATTTTTCGAAAGGTGTACAAACTTTTTGCACCTTTTATTTTCGTAATAGTATTTGTTATATAACTTTTTATTGAAATCATCTTTTCATGAGTTTTTTGTAGCAAAATGTTTGGCATGAGTTTCTGAACAAAACGTAGTACTAGGTTCCTGTCAAACTTTAAATTTTTTACATGTTTCATCACAAAATGTGCATAGTGCCCAAGGGGTGTAAATACTTTTTTTACATACTGTATCTCGAGACAGGGTTGCCAGATCTTCAATGTTTTAAGCTCGTTGGAAAGGTCTATTGATAACCTAACCAACGATGGGTCGGATGATGGACCCGGACATAGTTTACATACATTTAAGTGAGATCCGAGTATATGTGAAAACACATTTTTATACATAACTTTTAAACTACTTATCGAAACTTCAATCTGTATAAAACTCGATCTATGGGACCAAGTCGAATGCAACAGATTCGGGTCAAATCGGTCCAGCCAGTACCGAGAAACATGAGCTAGTTTGTTGGTCACATACATACATACACACACACATACACACAGACATTTGTTCATTTTTCGATTCTGAGTCGATATGTATACATAAAGGTGGGTCTACGGCGTTTTCATACAAAGTTCATTTTTAGAGCAGGATTATAGCCTTACCTCAGTGAGAAAGGCAAAAATCATTGAAGCGGCAAGTATTTTTATTTCAGTGTATTTTTCTCAGAAAGCTCGTCCAATTTCCTACAAGTTTGTCTTTGACCACTTAAAAAAAATTAAGTACCTTACGCACTTCTCAAATGTAATTTTCGAGTACAATCGGCTCCATGTATACAAAAATGGCTTATATAGGCCTAGGATAACATTTCTACAAAGTTTCATTGAAATCGGAGAGGGCCAGGTACAAAAGTACTTGACAAATTCCTGATTTGAGATGGAATTGCTAATTTATTATTGCATTTTTTTTAGTGTATGTTTGTTTTTGAGATCATTTGGCTCCAACTACCTCCTATCATTACCTTTTGTCTGTTTAGTTTTTTCATGTATTTACAGACTTTTTCATTTTTTGGCATGATTTTCACATTTTTTTTTTATTTGCTTTGGAATGAAACCATTATTATTTAAACTGTTTAAAACTGTTTAATTACTGCATACTTATTTTAACATAAAATTACTGCATATTTATTTTTACATATAATACAGACAATATTAGTTCTAACACAACCAAAGTTGATCCCAGGAACAATTAAACATTGGCAAAGTCACATAAAAGAAGTCATTTGTTCAGTATTGGGACTGATTGTTTATTTACCCAACTTTGTTTTAATCACCTTAAATTGTTAACATTACGGGCTTTTATCGGTAGTTTTCGGTGAAATTAAACTCACAAATTAGAAGAAAGGAATGAAACTGATAGGTGGATAGATGACTAGTGTCTTAGAAGAAGATGGAAAGAAGAGAGAATCAAAATTACGTGCCGAACGCATATCTAGGCGGTGCACAGTGGTCGGAAACGCAAATTTAGCAGGAATAATTTATTTCCGCTTCAGAGATGCATTTTCGAGCTTTGGTGTCTAAGAAGCATTTGTTAAAAATGAAATTCTACATCTTTTGGTCAAAACGATATTAGGGTGGTCCAACAATTACTAATATTTTCAAAAACTATCTTCGATTCTAGATAAGATAGAGGTATACTTTCTTCAACAGTATTGTAGTTCTAGCCATTTCAAACAACTTTGTCGAAGACACCAAATCTCTATCTCTTAATCTGATCATTCTACAACATTTTATATGAAAAGCAATAGGGTGGCCCATAGGGTGCCCAGAATATGGGACTTTTTTCAAAACCTCGCTCCACAAGCTGAATATTGTTCCTTGACCTATTTTAGGACTCTGGGCCAAATATGAGCAAAATAGGTCATTATTTACCCATTGATACTCGGAGGTGAAGTTTGTATGGGAAAAATCGAAAAAATGTATGGAAAGCCCAAGTTTCTTACGGTTTGGTCTGCACGGTGCGCTACTTCCATCCAAATATTCTCAAAAGTGAGATTTTTTTTGGAAATATAATGCTCTACAACTTTGTAGAACATACCAAAGCTGTAAAACTTGATCCTGAAAAGTTATTAGCGATTTTTAAAAGTCACTTTTGTATGAAAAACATTTTTTTCACCAACTTTAGGCTCGGGTATCAATGGGTTATTCTCATACAATTTCGCTCAAAATTTACACAGATGCTTAAAATAACCCAAAAAACCGTTTTCCGCTTGTGGAGCAGGGGGTCATTTTTTGTGGGCACCCTAGTGGCCCATCAAAAAAGTGTTTTTATTGCGTATCTTTTTTGTATTATTTTTGGCAATTTTGGTGTCTTCGGGACATATTTAGAGCATAGAAATACGCGTGTATGGACAAAATTGTATGAAGCTTTGTATGGAACAACTTATGATGCAAAATGGCACCATTAAACACAGTAAATGCATGGAAAGTTTTATCCTATTAAAAAAACACAAATAAAAGTCGATTTACGAAAACGTAGAGAAATAATAATATGTTAAAATACATTTTCTAACGAATAAAATCTATAATCTTTTTATTTTCTAATTAATTTGAGCCACCCTAATCAGATATCATATCCTCAGCAGCTTTACTATTTAAAACAGGTTTAATTTTAACTTTAAATGTTTTTTTTAATTTTTCTTTCCATGCGAATTTAAAACAAACACAGATCTTATAAGAGTGAACGAATATGAACCACCCTAGTTCATCTAAGACCACCCTAGTTGCCATAAAAACCAGGTTCGACCATGTTTGTCCACAAATTAATTTTACCTGCATTTGAGCTCACTAAGAGCAGTTTTGATACTGATTAATGCGATATTCATGTAAATTTTCTCATAGAGCATGGTACAAAATCTCATTAAATGACCATTTTTAAATCGCTGTAACTTGGGTTTAAGAAAAACCCTTTTGAGATGTTATATTCATATTAAAGAAGAAGTTTTGAGCTTTCAGATGCACCGCGGAGCGTATTTTTTGTGTCCCCCTCGAAAAGATACAAACATTTGAAAAAGGCCTATTAAAAACTTAAAAAACGCTGTAACTTTTTACCAAAATGACCTAGCGACTTCGTTGACATTTCAAAAGACGCGTATTTTTATGCTCTAAATATGTCCCGAAGACACCAAAATTTCCAAAAATAATACAAAAAAGATACGCAATAAAAACAACTGCTTTTCATATAAAATGCTGTAGAATAATCAGATTAAGAGATAGAGATTTGGTGTCTTCGACAAAGTTGTATGAAATGGCTAGTACTACAATACTGTTGAAGAAAGTATACCTCTATCTTATCTAGAATCGAAGATAGTTTTTGAAAATATTAATAATTGTTGGACCACCCTAATATCGTTTTGACCAAAAGATGTAGAATTTCATTTTTAACAAATGCTTCTTAGACACCGAAGCTCGAAAATGCATTCCTGAAGCGGAAATAAATTATTCCTGCTAAATTTGCGTTTCCGACCACTGTGCGGTGTGTGATCATTTCTTTTGAACGTCCTGGAGTCATTTGGATGACACACAGGAATGATTTGTCTGTGTACACTTACTGAGGTTGCGAAATTAGAAGGTTAAAAGACTTGATCACACACGTACGCTTTCTCATATGGCCCTTTCGCTGACTTAGTTTCCGTCCTTTTCCATCTTCTTCTAAGACACTAGTCATCTATCCACCTATCAGTTACATTCCTTTCTTCTAATTTGTGAGTTTAATTTCACCGAAAACTACCGATAAAAGCCCGTTATATAAAACAAGTCACACTTTTAACACCAGATTTTTAGGAGTTCTTCTTTTCAGGACTTTTAAAAGATCAAAAATTGGTTCAAAAATTGACTTTTGGCGAATTTTTAGTTCAAAGACCGCCTTGAGGCGGGGTTGGGTTGTAGGATAGGAAAGCCATACGATATCATACAAACAACAAAATGTTTTCAAATTAAATCGCTTGTTACATGCAGAACCGTTTATTTCAGATTGTTACAAAAAATAAACAAGAATTCTAAAAATTCTTGAAATTTTGGCCGATATTTATAAGGCGAGTCAATGCCATGTAACAATTTGAATTATTGGATTAGGAAGCCCAATGTACTAACTTTTAAGCTCAAAGATGCACAGCTCAAGTTTAACATTATTGAAACATGCAAATAAATTCATTTTCATTTAGTCCTGAGTTACATCCAGTGATTCCACAGCCAACACCTTTAGGAAGAACATTTTCCTAGAACTGCACGTTCGGTTGATGTTTGCGCTGGTGCTCTTCAACTGCTGCTACCAACTTGCCTAGTATCCTCCTCTCCCCCCTTGGGGCTATCTACTCATCAACTGTTTGCGAGGATCCTGTGGCCGCTGGCCACAAAACTGGACAATGAAACAACAATCCGCCGGAACGTCCACGACGACGACGACGACGCCAGGTAAACAATTGTGTGTGCTGTTTCAGGCCCAGGTCCAACGGAGGTACTCTTCCGAGAACCACTTCAGTCGATGGGCGACCCCGCGCGCACCGTTGTGCCGGTCATGACGGTTGACTTGGCCTGGCGCTCGGCATGCATGACTGGCTGGCCACTTCACTTGTGTTGTTTTTCCTGGGTATTTAACGCAACCGAGAATCGGGATACGGCGGCCACTACGCCGTCAGCGGTCTGAGCGGATGTTGGCCAGCACGGGATCGGAACTGTTTGTCCAGGGAGCACTTGAAGTTTGCTGGGGGGGGGGGGATGCTGGCCAGGGATGGCTTCGTTTCAAAATTCTAAGTCTTTTTCAAAAAAATCACCCTCACACTCACACTCGGCTTGCGAGTTTTTGCGTTTAAAAACAGCCCAAACGATAAAATTGACATTTTTAACAATTCACTCCTGACCGCTCGCCAACCGGAACACCCTGGCATCGCCGTCAAACACACGATTCTGCCCACCTTCTTGGAACCAAAAGTGGATGGGTCGAGGGTCCTGCTGCTGGGAAGTGCTCAGATAGTAGCAGCACAGATGCACCCCCAGCACAGTCCAACGACAACGACGCCGACCTCATTGAATATTCTCAAAAGGGAAACCCAAGCTGTAAGGTATTTTATCAACTGTGAAAATATTTATGTTGGAACATTTTAATGATTTACATGCATGTGCACTTGCCTCGTTCTCCCACACAACTGGAAATCTGTAACTGTGCATGCAAACTTGCCTGTTTCCTTGAACACAAATTAGTGTGTGCTTTTTCTTTCGATCTACTGCTGTTTGCTGCCTTCGTTCCACCCTCTCCTCACACTTTTACCACACGTGGTCTGTCACGTGTGTGCAGCCGTTCTGTGCATCTGCATAGATCGTCCACGGTGTGCCATCTTGACGCATGTCGATTTAATTTTTAATATCTTGATCAACCAAAGTAGAGCAATTCTCTGAGATTTTGGTCATGCGATTTTTTTGTATTTTTGGTGCCTTTGCTATGCCCAAAAAAGCCATTTTGCATCATTAGTTTGTTCATATAATTTTTCATACAAATTTGGCAGCTGGTCTTACAAAAATGATCTATGAAAATTCAAAAAGATGTATCTTTTGAAGGAATTTTTGGATCGATTTGATGTTTTCGGAAAAATGGTAGGTTTGGTTTTTTTCACTAAAACTCAATCTGAAAAAAAAGTAGTGCAGTGCTTCTGGGAACGTGCAGTCCTGTTTTTTCGCGATAATTTTCGTCGTAAATGATCGTAAAAATTTATTCCAACTGGCAGTTTTAGTATTAACTCTTCAAACTATCGATTTTATGAAGAGTAAATCGTCATTTATTTACTATTGTATGTAGCCCCCCTATGTAGCTATATCAGCACTTAGACAAAAAATTATAGCTCATTACAAGCGTTTTCAACTGAAATCGAGTGATAAATAGCTCAATAAGAATTGAGCAAGCAAGTTTCTATCAAAAGTTTAGCAAAATAAGATGTTTAAATAGTGTAAATCAGCAAATTGGAAAGAGTAAGAAGCGAGTGTCAATCATATGAGAATTGCCCCTGTTTGTACGAGGTTTGGGTTTTTGAATAAAATTTGCAAAAAAAATACAAATTTCCTCGCCGATTTCTCAAAAAAAAATAATAAATAAATAAATAATACAAACAAAACAACAAAATTAGTACAACGAATTCCAAATTTAATGTAAATCTGTTAAACTCTCAGTTGAAGGTAGTGATATAAATTGAGATTAAAGATAATTCGAAAAATATTTGCTACACTGAATTCGAAACTATTATAAAATTTTACTTTACCTTCTTTTCTTTTTTTTGTATTTTTTACATTATTTTAAAAATATGTTCAAGGCTTTCTAGTCGTATTACAAATAAATAAACAAAATAAATCTAATTTTTGGGTAGTTCTCCGCCAATTCACATAGCAGTTGCCCCGACCCCTATTTGATTTGCGTGAAACTTTGTCCTAAGGGCTAACGTTTGTCCCTGATCATAAGTCCGAGGGCCGTTTTTCGATATCTCGTGACGGAGGAGCGGTACGGGCCCTTTCAATTTTGTACAAGCGAAGAAAGAGGTGTTTTTCAATAATTTTCAGCCTGAAACGGTAATGAGATAAAAATTTGTTGGCAAAGGGTCTTTTATATAAAATTGGACGTCCGATTTGATAGCGTACTCAAAATTCCGAGAAAACGTATTTTTCATCGAAAAAACAACACTAAAAGGCTTTAAAAACCCTGTCATTTTCCGTTACTCAACTTTTAAAAATTTTGGAACATGTCATTTAAACGGAAAATTTAATGTACTTTTGGAATCAGTAATAACCCAGAAGGGTAAAATTTACATTAAAAACATTTTTCTTTATTTTAAAATATCGTGTTTTTTATAACTTTGCAAGGTTTTTTTTTCAGAGAGTTACAATGTTCTACAAAGTTATAGAGCAGACAATTACAAAAATTTAGATAGATATAGAGTTTGCCTATAAACATCACGAGTTATCGCGATTTTACGAAAAATAGTTTTGAAAAAAATTGTCGTCGTTGATCATGGCCGTTCATGGTCACCCGCGAGAGAAACAGATGACGAAACAAAGAGAAACCCAAAAAGTAATTCTTTCAAAACTTTTTTTTCGTAAAATCGTGATAACTCGAGACGTTTATAAGCCCTTGTGTTTTAACTCTAAAAAATAACCCTGCAAGTTAGAAAAAAC
>NC_051863.1:37232049-37319549 GCF_015732765.1 Culex quinquefasciatus
ATGAATAAATGAATAAATGAATAAATGAATAAATGAATAAATGAATAAATGAATAAATGAATAAATGAATAAATGAATAAATGAATAAATGAATAAATGAATAAATGAATAAATGAATAAATGAATAAATGAATAAATGAATAAATGAATAAATGAATAAATGAATAAATGAATAAATGAATAAATGAATAAATGAATAAATGAATAAATGAATAAATGAATAAATGAATAAATGAATAAATGAATAAATGAATAAATGAATAAATGAATAAATGAATAAATGAATAAACGAATAAATGAATAAATGAATAAATGAATAAATGAATAAACGAATAAATGAATAAATGAATAAATGAATAAATGAATAAATGAATAAATGAATAAATGAATAAATGAATAAATGAATAAATGAATAAATGAATAAATGAATAAATGAATAAATGAATAAATGAATAAATGAATAAATGAATAAATGAATAAATGAATAAATGAATAAATGAATAAATGAATAAATGAATAAATGAATAAATGAATAAATGAATAAATGAATAAATGAATAAATGAATAAATGAATAAATGAATAAATGAATAAATGAATAAATGAATAAATGAATAAATGAATAAATGAATAAATGAATAAAAAAACGTCTTCAAAAGATGAGAAACACTGTCATACCAAACCAGAAATCACGTCGGTGAGTTGATGGCGCTGCTCGAATACCGCTCGGCAAAAAAAAGTTCGATTAAAAGTTTGTTTTTAATGTTCAAATTTTTCCGTTCAGGTCCAATCAATTTAAGGATAATGTGCTGTGTATGTGTGCTCGTGGTACGGCGATTCTTCTATTTGCTTCCCGGGGGTCAACCCAAAGTTTGAGAAGCTCAAAAAACTCCCGACGTCCGAGAAATGTTTTTCGTTCGGGTTGAAGCAGCGGAGGAAAATTAATAAAAACATTTTTAATAAAAAAAGATTCGATACTTACTGGCAGTTTGCAAGGCATGGGGTTGGTTTTTTCTCTCTCCTGATCCTGCCCCCAACTTGCTGGTCCCTGATATCGACCGATTTATCCGATTATTGCTGCCGGTGGCGTTCTAGGGAGACCTTCTCGACATTCTCGATGCCCCCCCCAAGTTGAGGTGGAAGCGTGGGTGCTGCTGCAGCAGCAGCAGTGGAGAGAGTCATCAGCTTGCGGATTATATCCTGCCAACGTGAGCAGTCCCTAATGTTTTTGCCAACGTTGGGCGGAAAATGACTTCGAAAGGTGGTCTCAAAGTCGGAACATGAAAAAAAAACTTTTTGTAGCGGTTTGTGGTGAGTGAGAAAATTTATTTTAAAAAAAGTTACCTAAGGTAATTCTTCAGTTTTTCAAAACAACATTTTTAAATTTTTATAACAATACTTATTTTATGTAATTACTTTACCCTTCTACAACTACCATTTTCCTGAGCACCATTTAAAGGCTTGGCCGGTGACGGTGATGATTATAACTAGAGGTTTAGTCAATAACTGTTTCGAGGAATTTTCAAGGAATGGTCCTGAAGCTATAGAAGGCAAGGAATTTTAAATTTGTTTCAACATGACCGTAACTTAACGTTTCTCTGGTTTGCAATTGCAAGTCTTGCAAAAGTTATAAAAACGTTTATGTTTTAATCCATTTTAAGAAATTGAAAAATTCCAAGTATGTTCCAAAATAAAAGGAAAAAAAATCCTCTTAAAAATTGCAGCTGCAGTGCTGCCAGATATTACAAAAAAAAAAAAAAAAACGAACAGATTTCCATGGCTCGTGACGTGGTGTCCCTGCGGTATCGCATTTGGCCGCAAACGTGTGCGCTGTACCGCAAATATTACAGCAAAACCTAGAGGGTGAATCAGGCTCGCACCCCTTCTTTCCACAGGGAGGGGAAACCATTTATGAGCAACGCCTTGTCTTGTGCTCGGGTGTATCTTGGGACAGGTGGGGCTAAACGGATGTTATGTTGAAGGATGGAGAATTATTTTGGTTTTATATATGAACTTTTTTCCGCTAGTAGAAGATGAAATTAGTTTGCTAATAATACATTTTATATATTTCTTAAACAAAATTCGGAAAAATCATCAAATTTTTTTTTCATCAAAATATCCCGCGATGGACACAAATTTAAACAACAATTGAAACTTTTTTAATAAAAAAGTAACAATTTTACTCAAAATTGAAAATGAAGTAGTTAGATTGAAAAATGTATTAACGTTAAGGACAAACTTGCTGATCGATTTAACTCTTTAACCAAACTAGTAAAAATACTGTAATGCAAATTATGCAATTTTAAAATTCGTGAAATTTGAAGATTTCCGTGAAATCCCGTGAAATTTAATAATTTTCTTTAATGATTTCTTTGAATTGATAACATAATAAATATTTCATTCATAAAAGCCTTTTTAAGTAAATTTATTTTTTTTTTTTTTCAGTTGAAAAGCGCGATATGCACCATTTGAAGAATTGTTAGCAAAACATACATAAACATGAAAGTGATAGCACTTAAATGATGTTAACAAAAATCTTCCAAAGAAAAAACATGTTCGCTTAATTAATTTTTTTAATTTTGTCATTTTCAACCAAAACTATTAAAATTCTGTAAGATAATTATAAGATTTTCGCGAGTTATAAGTTTCGCGAAATTTCCGTGAAATTTGGTATTTTGAATTAAGGTCCCCGTGAAATTTGCAATTTTCCAGCGTGAAAAATCACTAAGCCTAGATATTTTCAGCATTGTACTCAACTTTTAGTTGCTGATGTCTCAGTTACTATTGATCCGATATATTATGTTTAAAAAAACCAAAAGTTATCGTTTTAAGCCTGTAAAAAAAGAAAAAAAGTTTCATTAAATATTTTTTGCGAACATTGTTTTTTTTTGTGATAAAATGTTAAATTTTAAAAATAATTCCAGAATGGTCCGTACCTACCTCAAGATACATCCTCAAAAATATCATTTTTGTTTGGAGAGCTGTCAAATTAGTATGGAAACTTGTATGGATGAATCAATGACGCCATTAATGACCAGCTATATGACGGATATACGACAAAAGTTCGAAAGACATAAGGACGAATGGACAAAAGGTCGAATGAACAAAACGTAAAAAGGACAATAGGTCGAATGTGAAAACATGATACAAATAATTATAATTAAAGAGTTCAAAAAACGTTGAAAAAAATATTTTCTCATTTTTAAATCTGATTTTTTTTCTGTGAATTTATCCTTGGTTTATCCATCCTTTTAGTAATGATATTTTTCCAAATAAACAGAATAACTTCCAAACCAATTTTTCAGAAGATTTTCATTCTTTCAAACATGAGCAGTTCTTCCAAAAAAAAAAGTTCGAATTCAAAAATATTTTTAAGGCTTTTTTTTGCCTTCCTCACCTCACTGAGGCAAGGCTATAAAATCACTCGAAAAATGAACTTCTTAAATACGACTCCTAGATATACCTTCACGTATACCTATCGACTCAGAATCAAATCTGAACAAATGTCTGTGGGGATGTGTGTAGACATGATTTTTTTCCACACGATTATCTCAGAACTGGCTGAATCGATTTTGGCCGGATCCGCCTTATTCTGTTCGTTTTGGGGTCCCCTAAGACCCTATAAAATTTTATTCTGATTAGTTAAGTATTTAAAAAGTTATGCCAAGAAAAAGATTTTTGTAGATACAAAAAAGGGTGATTTTTTTGCCTAACCTCAAAAGGCCGACTCTTTTTGTTTACGTGCGAGAGTCGCGCCAGATGCGAAACGCCCGGTTGCTACATTGCTTCAAATGAGAGTCTGCATGTTTTCTGGAAAAGTCTGTATCAGGTATATATTTTTTCATAAACTTATTTTCATTATTACTTTGTAAATGTGAGGAAGGCACCACCCACCTAATGGTGGATTAAGAAACGTTTTATTTTTAAAACAACCTTTTCATGTTTATCAAAATATTTTTGTGAGTTTTTCCATTTTTTCAATCATGAGCAGTTTCTTAAAACAAAAGTTTGACCTCTAAAATATTTGGGAAGTTTATTTGTTAAAACAGCCTACTGTTGACTATCATTATATTTTTTGTGAATGAAACATCTTTTAAACATGAGCAGTTCTTTTAAAAACAGTCAGCTTCTTTAATATTGCCTGAGTTTTTTTTTAAATTAAACAATCTATTTTTGACTGTCGTAATGTTTTTGTGATTTTTACTTTTCTTTCAAATATGATCAGTTCTTGCAACAAAAGAAATTCGACTTCTAGAATATTTTTCATGCTTTCATACTTTTAAAAACCTATTCTTGACTACTGTAATGATTTTATGAATTTTACAATTCTTTGAAATATTAGCGGATCTTTTTAAAAATACTTCTTCTAAAATAAGTTTTATTTCATGCATAAAAATCGTTGGAATATTTTAAAGACTTTTACATTCTTTCAAATTTAAATAGTTTCTAAAAATGAAAAAGTATTGCTTCTTAAACATTGTTGCAAGTTTTCTATCCTTTTTCAATCTATCTTTCATGGTCACAATAGAATTTTTTAAAATATAGAAGTGAAATTAAAGAAAAACGTTCAAATCACCTTTCCATAGCTGCATTTCAATATTTGTGTTTTTAGGCACACATCAAAAGTTTTGTTTTGTATTTTTTTAATTCGACCTTTTACCCTTTCGACGTTTTGTCCATTCGACCTTTTGCCCTCTTTCGACCTTTTGCCAATTCGACTATTTGTCCATTTGACCTTTTGGCATTCGAACTTTTGTCCATTCGACCTTATGTCTTTCGACCATTTTGCAAACATTCGAGAGTTAGTACAAATTTATACCAACCACACACAAAAAAAAATCATGGTAGTATTAGGGAGCGTTCTTTTATTACGTAACGCGAAAAATCGGACTTTTAGACGACCCCCCCCCCCTCGTAACAAAATTTCCATACAAATTTTAAAATTTATTTTAAATTTTAAAAAATTTTGTATGGAGCGTAACACGGCCTCCGAACCCCCCTCCTCCCCCCCTACTGCGTTACGTAATAAAAGAATGCTCCCTTACATCTGGGAAGGAGTACATCTTTTATATCAGAAAAAGGTGTAATTTTACCTCTAGGTAATTCTCCGTCAACTCACACAGCAGTTGCCCCGACCCCTCTTCGATTTGCGTGAAACTTTGTCCTAAAGAGTAACTTTTGTCCTTGATCACGATTCCGAGGTCCGTCTTTTGATATCTCGTGACGGAGGGGCGGTACGACTCCTTCCATTTTTGAACATGTGAAAAAGAGGTGTTTTTCAATAATTTGCAGCCTGAAACGGTGATGAGATAAAAATTTGGTGTCAAAGGGACTTTTGTGTAAAATTAGACGCCCGATTTGATGGCGTACTCAAAATTCCGAAAAAACGTATTTTTCATCGAAAAAAACACAAAAAAAGTTTTAAAAATTCTCCCATTTTCCGTTACTCGACTGTAACCCAGAAGGGTCATTTTTTCATTTAAAACAAAATTTTTCATTTTAAAATGTCGTGTTTTTTTCTAACTTTTTAGAGTGTAACAATGTTTTACAAAGTTGTAGAGCAGACAATTACAAAAATTTAAATATTTAGACATAATGGGTTTGCTTATAAACATCACGAGTTATCGTGATTTTACGAAAAAAAGTTTTAAAAAAGTTGGTCGTCATCGATCATGGCTAAGGTTAGTGAAATTTCACGATTTCGCGGACAGCGTGAAATCCGCGAAATTTGACTTTTTCCGCGAAATCCCGTGAAATTTTATGTTTTTGTGAAAATGTAACGATTTTTCTCAAAATATTTTATCAAATTCAAAAAGGAATAAAAATTACTTTATGAACTACTGTAGAATGAAGCAAGTGAATACCCTGGTTTAATTACTAATTTAGGGTTAGTGATTTTTTGACGATTTTGTGGACGGCGAAAAATTCGTAAAATTTATCAATTTTCTCAAATCATTTTTTTAGATAACAACAACTACTTAATAAATATTTCATCCAAAAAGACAATTTCATTAAATATTATTAGTTTTCAATTAAAAAGCTTGAATATATATGTATGTCAAGTTGATACGAACCTGTTGAAGAAATGTTCAGTATTTGAGTTTTTTTTAGAAACTAACTAAATTAAGTAATATTTTCATTCGCTGTTTTAAATTTTTTTTGGAGGAAATGAAAAGAATTAAGCTTTGTTTTATTGAAAATAAAATGAAGTGTTTTTTATCATTGGAATCATATTTTTGTTAAATATTTATTATCGCGGACTTTCTTTAATATAAAACAATGTACACTTGTTCCGTTGTACTTCAACTCTGCTCGTCCAAGAACGAGCTCACCTTTATTAAGTATTTCCATGTCGGTAGATCAACTACCTCCCTAGTATTATAATTGACTACCTATCGACTTAACTTCTATTAACCTCCTAGATTTAGTCATTGCGTTTACCTGTTGACGTATATAAGTTTTATTGTCTTATATCGCCAAACAGAGATGGTAAATATGGGTAAAAGGGCGTGTTGTGGTTCAGGCCACAACATCACTATCCCCCTCGGAAAAGGTTTTTTATTATCTAAGAGATATTTTTTTATCTTATCATTTAATGTTGTCAATAGTGCTACAATACTTTGAAACCTATTTATGTGACATTTATAGATGTGTTGTCTGAATTTGTAGAGGTTTTGTTTTATGTAGATTGTTGTCATTTGTTTCATACGTTTTCATGATGTTTTTGATTTTTTCTGAAATACGGTATTGTTTTGTTTGGTACATATTGTTTACAAAATTTACTTAAACTAATGTTAGTTGATGGAACCGATTACCCGCGGTTTACTCGGGATTAGTAGGATACAATAAAAGTAGTAAATCAATTTTTATGTTTACTGATTTTGAATGGATTCGTTTCATATTTTTGTTTACTGTGCTATTATTAATTTTACTTTTAATTTAATATGTTTTTTTCTAGACAGCAAAAATAATGTTTTACAATTGAAAGACGCGAAAATTATGCTAGTTACATTGATTACATTTCCTAAAATTTGAAAGATTTCAATATAATATATTTGAAATGTGAAATGTGCAGGATGACTGTAGGCGTTGAAAATGTGTGAATACACTTTGTGATGATGGTGCTGAAGATGTCTTGATGTTGTTGTTTTGGAACCGTTTTGATTGTTAACGGTTTCGTTTTCGTGAATCTTTTGATGACGACCACGATCTCGGCGACGATTAGATGAAGATGAAGATGGCGAAACAATTAGAATTTTTTGGTCTGAAGGTTGGAACGTGGGGGTCTCCTTCCCCCTACAAAAATAAGTTTTATCTTATGCAGATTTTACTTATTTACTTTGTATTTATTTTACTTAACTACAAATGTATTTTATAAAATTTCAAAACTATGTTTAATGATAATCGAGATGTTTGTTTTTGTGTTTATATGTGTGTTTTAGTGTATGTATTTATTTTATAATTATGTTGTATGTTGAATTGTTTTTATAGTGGATGTATTTCTGTAAATAATTATTTTTGAACATTTTTTTGTAATTCAGTTGGTATATCTGTAATGTTTATATTTCATGGATAATAACTGATCATTCTCTTTTTATACATCTATGGTAACGTTTTTTTTAAAAAAGGTTCTATATATTCTATATATAAGTATCTACGAAATTGAATGTTGTTCTTTTTTTAATACTATCATTCAAGTCAATGTTTATTGAGTATAAAGTCACAATTTGTAATCTCCTTATTTTGTTATGAACTACTTATAGTAATAAGAGAAATTGTTGTATTAAAAATACTTCAAACAAACTAGTTATAATACTAAATGAAATGAACATTTCTGTTATGATGTTTGCTTCATGACAGCTGATTTTAAATTTTTTAAAGAAAAACTTTATTTTTTTAATCGATCAATTAGTAAACCTATTTGAACAGATTTCAATGTATATTGTTAGTTTGAATACTTTTTCACTTTCATTATTATAATATAATTATAAGATTATTTCTTGTGTCTGATTTGAAAGTGGAAAATATGAATCAATTTTGTGTGAATATTTGATTAACACATTACATTATTTTGCAGTGTTTTTATTGGAAATTTATTCAAAATATAATGGTTGTCAATGTCAATGTTTTAAAATTAAGATATGAAATTGATTTTTACAAACCAAATTAATTCAATCTAACTTAAATCATATTTACAATATCGATTGATTAAATTTGAAGTGTTAAAAGGTTGATTTCGATATCTATGATTGCTCGCCTGTTTTTTCGACTGATTCGATGATTTTAAATTAGGAAAATATTTTGCTAGTTTTCGAATTATTTGTAATATTTGTATAATATATATAATAAATTGATTTACTTTTAGCTTTTTGCATAGATTTTTTCTTTGTTTAATCTGTTATATGTTCTGAACCATTTATTTTTATTTTTTACGAATAATTTGTATTGAAAATGATTTTGTATTTAGCAAAAATATCTGCATTGGTTCATTTTTGTGTACGCTGAATGCTTTTCATAGATTTTTGTTAGATAGAATTTTCAATTATACTGCTGAACTTATATTTAAATCAGATGTATTCTCCGGGAAAATATATATGATTTAAAATGTTTTGTTCTTACGATCCAGGTAGAGTAAATCTTTAACATTCATTGATAATTGATATTGGCCAGATATCAACATAATTGATGGTTAAGATATGTCTATCATGATTGTGTGTGTGTGTTTTTTTGTTTATCAGTAAGAATACTGATTACTTAGATCATCTAAGTATTCTATAAATTTTTGGTAGAAGTGATCATTTTTATTTAAAAAAATATTTTTCTCGTTTTCAATGAAATAATTTTTAAATTTGTTTTGTTGGTAATCTAGTTTTTGACATTGTTTTATGTCTTCATTTTTTATAATTTTAATTTGCTCATTATGTTTTTCGTTAAGCTCGAACATTTTTGAATTATTTTTTATTTCCCCATAATTTTCATATTCTGCTGTTTTTTTATTTTTATGTAGAATTGGATTTTCAGTATTGTCACAAAGGTTTTCACTGATATTTGGATTGTTGAAATTTTCAGCTTGAATATACGAGATTTCACCATTTGAATTGTTTTTCGCTAAATAATTTTTATTTTTTGGCATACTGTTTTGCCAGTAATGATTATATTTTGTGTTATAGTTGTGGCAATTATTTGTGTTATTATAACCATTGTTGCGAGAGTTGTTATTTTGAAAATTACCATTTGTCATATTATTATTATTGTTGTTATCGTAATTGTTTATAAAATAAGGTCTTTTGTTTTCAAAAAATGGAACGAAAGTTTTACCCTTATAATTAGGGTTAATTTTTGTATCATTATAATGAATGTTTTCCCTTTTAGGAACAAAATATTTCCAATTATTTTTACCGTGAAAGTAGGGGAAATATGCCCATTCTAATCACTCTAAGCCGTTCGACCAATTCTCATCACTTTTCCGTTTTCCGCTATTAAATCAACATTTTCAGATGTTTCAACAATGGAGAGTTGCTTGCTCACTTTTATTTGAGCTAATCATTACTTTGGAACAGTCAAAAACACTTTATGAAAGCTGTTATTCATAATCAAAGTGCTGATAGGCCGATAATAGAAATAGGCTGAGAAACGGTATAGTTCCCCTAATTCATGTTATTTTGTTGTCGGATTCTATAAATTTTTTCTTGTTTTGCATCATTATTGTTATTGTGCAATGGATTAAAATTGTTACCCTTATACCTGGGATTGAAGTTTTGGGGACCTGTTTTCCCAGAATTTAAACATGGTTGAAAATGGTTTTTGAATTTAAAATATTGAACTCCGTTGTTTTGAGCTGTAGATTGTTCTAAATTTCCTGCTCTGTCAATTAATGGTAGAAATTTACCATACATTTTTGTCACCTAAATTTAATTTTTCCAAAGTAATTTTGATTTCGTCTAAAGTAGACGCTTGGCCTAAAATAATAATTGTGTCGATGGACAACAAATCTTTTATTTTCCATACAGCTTTACCCATGGCATGCTGATGGAATAATTCAAATTCGGAGCCACAATTGTTTTTTATTTTTGTCAGAATATAATTAAGTCTAGCAATGAAATCAGTTAAGGTTTCATTTTGCTTGATTGATGATGCATTCATTTCGTCTAATAATTCCAACATCAATTTTAAACTTGGTTTAAATCTATCTTGCAAAAAAGATTTAAGTTGGTCCCAAGTATCAATTTTTTCGTTTTTGAACTCATATTGTACATTTTCCGAAAGTTTACAGTATTTAATCACTGTAAGGAAATGTTTCTCATTTATATTTTTTGTTTTATAGATTTCGTGAAAAAGATCCACAATTTCTATAAAGGATTTTAATTTTTGCACCGAACCGTCAAATAGTTCGATGTGTTCAAATTTCAACCAATTTTCCATGTTTGTTAAAGTATTTTTTATTATATGTTACCAATCGTGTCCGTGTTTACTGCAGGGTTCCTGGCCGATGATCCTTTTTTTTAATCACTTTACTTCAGCTACATTTTTTTTACTTCTGACACCAAATGTTAAATATTTATCGGACTTTCTTTAATATAAAACAATGTACACTTGTTCCGTTGTACTTCAACTCTGCTCGTCCAAGAACGAGCTCACCTTTATTAAGTATTTCCATGTCGGTAGATCAACTACCTCCCTAGTATTATAATTGACTACCTATCGACTTAACTTCTATTAACCTCCTAGATTTAGTCATTGCGTTTACCTGTTGACGTATATAAGTTTTATTGTCTTATATCGCCAAACAGAGATGGTAAATATGGGTAAAAGGGCGTGTTGTGGTTCAGGCCACAACATTTTAAAAACATACGAAATTTTCATTTTGGGCCTGTTTAATTTTAACAATATTTGTTTATTTGAGTGGATTATTCCAGTGAAAGTTAAAAAATATTACTTTTTTGGTTTTCTTTTCTCATTTAGAATAAAAAATCAATTTTGTTAAACATTATATTATTTTTGCAAATTGTTTAATAAAGTTTTTGAAAAGTGAGCTAAAGCCCATAAACAATATGTTCAATGGGCTAAATGTCACAGAAAATTTATTTAATTTTACTCATTTTGACCGTAGAAGATTGTTAATTCATGCTTCGATATTAAATTCAATAAAATGTAAAATGATATAACAGAAGCAAATTAGTGAAAACATTTTAGCTTTATTAGTCGATTATTAAAAGAGCAGTTCTGTAAATGAGAACACGCGTGCTCTACATTTTGTTTCAAAAAATGTATAGATCCCATCCGTAATCCAGGAGGATTTTTTTTTGAAAATAAGTAGGTTTTTTGTGTCGCATTCAAATCAAGTGAAGATTTTTTTAGTTTATTGAAGAATAATATATAATGAAGCATAAAAAGTAGTTTCTGTGATTTAAACATAGGATTTTCAGAGTTATTTAAACGTTTTTAAAGATCCGTGAAATTTAGTGTTTTGAAATTTAAGTCTCCGTGATATTTGCAATTTTCGAGCGTGAAAAATCACTAAGTCTAATCATGGCCGTTCATGGTCACCCGTCGCAGACACGGACGACGAAACAAAGAGAAACGCAAAAATAACTTTTTCAAAACTTTTTTTTCGTAAAATCGCGATATCTCGTGATGTTTGTAAGCAAACCCCTTATGTCTATATATCAAAATTTTTGTTATTGTCTACTCAACAACTTTGTAGAATATTGTTACATTCTTAAAAAATAACCCTGCAAAGTTAGAAAAACACGAAATTTTAAAATGAAAAAAAATTGTTCTAAATGAAAAAATGACCTTTCTGGGTTAATGTAGATTCGGAAAGAACATTAAATTTCCCATAAAATAACACGTTCCAAAATTTTTTACAGCCAAGTAACGGAAAATGGGAGAATTTTTAAAACTTTGTTAGCGTTTTTTCGATGAAAAATACGTTTCTTCAGAATTCTGAGTACGCCACAAATCGGGCGTCTAGTTTTACATAAAAGTCCGTTTGACACCAAATTTCTATCTCATCACCGTTTCAGGCTGCAAATTATTGAAAAACACTTCTTTTTTCGCATGTGGGTAATTCTCTACCAACTCACACGAAATCGGAAAAGTTGCCCCGACCCCTCTTCGATTTGCGTGAAACTTTGTCCTAAGGGCTTTGTCCCTGATCACGAATTCGAGGTCCGTTTTTGATATCTCGTGACGGAGGGCGGTACGACCTTCCATTTTGAACATGCGAAAAAGAGGTGTTTTTCAATAATTTGCAGCCTGAAACGGTGATGAGATAGAAATTTGGTGTCAAACTTCGCCCGATTTGATGGCGTACTCAGAATTCCGAAAACGTATTTTCATCGAAAAAACACTAAAAAGTTTTAAAATTCTCCCATTTTCCGTTACTTGACTGTAAAAATTTTTGGAATATGTCATTTATGGGAAATTTAATGTTTCGAATCTACATTGTCCCAGAAGGGTCATTTTTCATTTAGAACAAAATTTTCATTTTAAAATTTCGTGTTTTTCTAACTTTGCAGGGTTATTTTTAGAGTAACAATGTTCTACAAAAATGTAGAGCAGACAATTACAAAATTTTGATATATAGACGTTTGCTTATAAACATCACGAGTTATCGCAATTTTACGAAAAAGTTTTGAAAAAGTTACTTTTGCGTTTCTCTTGTTCGTCGTCCGTGTCTGTCGCGGGTGACCATGAACGGCCATGATCGATGACGACCAACTTTTTTAAAACTTTTTTTCGTAAAATCGTGATAACTTGTGATGTTTATAAGCAAACCCCTTATGTATATATATCAAAAATTTTGTAATTGTCTGCTCTACAACTTTGTAGAACATTGTTACACTCTAAAAAACAACCCTGCAAAGTTAGAAAAAACACGAAATTTTAAAGTGAAAAATTTTGTTCTAAATGAAAAAATGACCCTTCTGGGACAATGTAGATTCGAAAAGTACATTAAATTTCCCATAAAATGACATGTTCCAAAATTTTTTACAGTCGAGTAACGGAAAATGGGAGAATTTTCAAAACTTTTTTAGTGTTTTTTTCGATGAAAAATACGTTTTTTCGGAATTCTGAGTACGCCATCAAATCGGGCGTCTAGTTTTACATAAAAGTCCGTTTGACACCAAATTTCTATCTCATCACCGTTTCAGGCTGCAAATTATTGAAAAAACACTTCTTTTTTCGCATGTTCAAAAATGGAAGGGGTCGTACCGCCCCTCCGTCACGAGATATCAAAAAACGGACCTTAGATTCGTGATCAAGGACAAAAGTTACCCCTAAGGACAAAGTTTCACGCAAATCGAAGAGGGGTCAGGGCAACTTTTCCCGATTTCGTGTAAGTTGGTAGAGAATTACCCACTTCACTTTTTTGGTGTAATGTCACTTTTTCAGTCTAAACTGAGGTAAAATTACACCATTAAAGAGGTTATATTCATCCTTCCAAAATTACAGCATCCAAATTAACATTATTTTTTACTGTGCATATAATTATCATTTCTTAAACAAGTCATACTTTTTGTGAAATGGTAGTAATAATATAATAATTAGATTGTTTAGGAGGATAAATTTAAAATTATTTTTTCTTAAGAAATTGTCCCATTTTTTGCCTTCCTCACCTTACTGAGGAAAGGCTATAAAATCACTCGGAAAATGAACTTTTTAATTAGACCTCCTAGACCTACCTTCATTTGTACATATCGACTCAGATTCACCAGCTGAGCAAATGTCTGTGTGTTTGGCTGTATGTAGACATGTGTACCAAATCAATGTCACTGGAATATCTCGTCACAGGCTCAACTGATTTTGGCTGGAATGGTTTTAATCGATACGTCTTAACGTACCTTAAGTTGCTATTTAAATTCATGCAGTTTTATCATGTATTTAGAAAAATGTAAAAAAAACTGTTTCATATTAAATTAAAATTATGGTAAAAAGGGTGTTTTTTTCAGGAAACCCTCACATGTTATGTATTTTTAGAAAGCATATGAGAAGACCTTTTAGGTGGAGTTAGAATTTTCAAGATCTGACTTACCTATCCTAAATAACAAGCAGTTTAAAAAATCTGATCTGAAATCTGGTCTGATCGCCACGAAAAAGCCGTGTAGAGGGATGCCATTTTCCTCAGAGGCCGTGTCTGTATAAGGGGAGGTCTGACAAGTGGGACATTGCAAGTTATAAGTACAGGAAAAGCGTGACAAGGAGGGGTCTAATTTTAGCGTGACGTACTTTATGGATGAAGCCTAAGGTACAATAAATTTTGTAGTTTGACCTCAAATAGCCCAACAATCCGAAAAAAATCTTTGTTTCACACAACACGATTCCCATATCTGCCCTCGCTCCCGATTGACCACGGTTTCGCCCAACCAGCGAACACCCCAGACGTGGTAGGAAAACTACGGGATCCCAACGGCCAGAATGTCACACACATACTTGTCCACGTGGTGGTGGTGGCGCCACCTGGGGATAATGTAACCATTATATTAAACACATCGTCGTCGTCGTCGCCAGCGTCGTGTTCGTGGTGCAACATTAAATGAGAAAAGCTAGATAATAATCGAACCAATAACCGAGCAGTTTTTCCACCAACCTACCCCCCTTCCTGGATGGGACGTGGTCAGATGGGAAACGGGTCGCTCCACAGTCCCGATGTCATCGATAATGGTTCGAAGCTTGTCAAACATGCGGCACACGGACAACGGTTCCTCGCCCGGGAAACTTGTTCCAGCAAAAGGGAAGAACCGCGGTGAGTGTCGGTCTGCTGCCGGAGATAAATTCAACAACGTTGGGAAATCGGTGTCACATGCTGCTGCTGCTTTTGGTTCTGTGGGGTTCTGCACGAGGAAAGCTTAAGACATTCGCCACACGACATGAGAGCATCTTTGCAATTTTGAACGAGCAGCAGTCCAGGGAGGGGGACGGAAATGAATCACTTCGTTGCCAGTGATACTTTCGGAAAATCCTATTGAAGCTCGCGGTGGAAAAGTTCCACTTCAATGATCAGAACAGTTACAATTTCGGTCATTAGTTTTTTGTCCCTGGACTCTGGTCAAAGTCGAGGGCGAGCTAAAAAAATCAAAATGCTTTACTCACTTCTGTTGATAGCCAAATTTTTCCCAACTTGCACTGGAATTTTCTTCACACGCCGAGAAATTGAACCATTCCAGGGGTGCGAGACTTGTTCCTCCTTTTTGTCCAAGAAATTCGTTTTCTTGGACCTTACGGCCGATGGCCGGGGCGCCGCTCGTTTCCATGATTAATTGCCGGGTCATAACAGCGGGAAGTTGGTTATAAAACGATCTCCGGACGGCCCAACGCATGTCGTTTCCGCAAATGACCATGGATTTGCTCAAGATGGCACCACCACCACCACCCGAAGACCGCAGCACAGTCAAGCACACGGAGTCATATCAGGGCGTTTTTGGTTCGGACGATTTGAAGGGACACATGGTCCAGATTTATGGGCTGGCCGAATTTCGGTGAGATTGGCTTTTCTTACCATTATTGGCGTGTGTGTGTGTGTGTGTGTGGTAAAAAAGTGGTGGTATGGAGGGGAGGGTTGCTCGGAGAAATGGATTTTCAAATAAAGAAGGACATCTGTCAATGTAACTCATTGAGCATTTCCGAGTTAAAAAAGTTTGTTTGTTAAGTTTTATCCAAGTTTTAAAAATAAATCAGTGAAATTTCAATGAATCTAAGATTTCTTTGGTTTTTTTAGCTAGTCCATTTAATGTGTTGCACACTTCGAACTAAAATCAGATCAGGATTGTAGAACTTCCTCACCTTACTGAGAAAAGGCTATAAAATCACACGAAAAACGAAATTCTTAATTTGACCTTCCTTCCTTCATGTTTACATATCGACTCAGAATCAAATTCTGAGCAAATGTCTGTGTGTGTGGTGGGATGTTGATCAACAAAATTTGCACTGGATTATCTCGGCACTGGCTGAACCGATCTAGATCGTTTTGATCTCATTTGATCCGTCTTGGGGTCCCATAAGTCGCTATTGAAAATTATAAAGTTTAGTTAAGTACTTCAAAAGTTATGCTAAAAAAACAAATTTATCAAAAGTCCGGAAGATTATAAAAAAGGTGTTTTTTTGTAAGAAACCCTGTCATATTATACATTTTTAGAAAGGTATTGAAAAAACCTTTCCGAAGATTTCAAAATATTGAAGATCTGACGACCCTATCAAAAGTTATAAGCACTTAAATGCTATTTATGCACTTTTAAAGGCCGGATCTCAGTTATTTTGATGAAAACGTTAACCGGATCTATCATGCGATCTGTCGTTGGATAGGTGATCAAAAAACCTTTCCAACGAGTTCAAAAGATTGAATATCTGACAACCCTATCAAAAGTTATAGATCTGACTGCTCAATCTGATGGTATGAATAATAAATCAAGTAGATAGAACACTGAAAGGTCCGCCCTTTTGTATCTATTTTGGATAGCATTAACCTCTTAATGTGAGGAAGGCACCAACCACCTAAGGGTGGGTTAAGTAACGTTTATTTTAAAGAATTTAGTGTATTTCACCCTCAAGTGGAACATAAAATATTTAAAATGGCTAAAGTGTATTTTTAAGAAATTTGAAAAAAATCAATGTTAAGTTTAATTTGGTCAAATTTACCGGGTAAGTAATTGAAGAGCAGATAGTGCTTCTTTTAAATGCTGATTTTCAAATTTAAGTTTTCAAATTAAAATTTATGTTGAAACCTTTCGAAAGGTAAGATAAAATTTAATTGAGGCATAGAAATTATAATTTATACTTCCTTTCCTCGACGTCATCGGGCTACCTCAGAGTTGCTCAACCTTCGGCCTATGGGCTGGATCTGGGCCGCGAATCAATGTTATCTGGCCCGTGACGGCTTTTGGAAATTGCTTAGTGAATTATTTTTAAAATAAGATAAGTGTCTAAATTTAAAAAAAAAAACATAAGCTTGACATAAACTTTTCAATTTTTTACTAGAGCGTCCAATTTCCCGGGGTTACAGATTTCCCGGGAAACGGGAAATTTTTAACAAATTTCCAGGGAAATCCCGGGAATTCCCGGGAAATTTCAAATTTATCGAAAATTGTTCTTCAACAAAATTGTACAAAATATCAATTTAATAATCATATTTCAAAAAAATATATACATATTCTAAATTTATAGGCTTCCAATTTGTACAACAGTGATGTAAAAAAATAATCATTAGTATTTTTGTGTAGTATTATTTTTCTAATCACAGTGTTTGGAAAGCGAGTGAAATCAATCCATGCTTCAAAACCATAAATTTGCAATTAATTATGGAGTTGTGAACAGTTTGAGAGAACATGATAAAGAATAATATTGAGATGACGTTGAAATGAAAAAAAAAAATCATGAAGAAAATATGGATTTGTTGACAAATCTTTTTGTGCATAACAAATCTTACGCATTGAATTCACCTTAAAACTGCCTTTTCACTAAAAATATTTCTTTTATGAAATCACAACTCAACGTTTTTAAATATTTGGAGCTAAATTTTTAAATATGTTTGCATTTTTTGTACACCTTCTATACAATACGAAGTAGTTTTATAATGATTCAGCTTAAAAAATGACTTCGGCTAAAAAAATTTTCAAAGCAATAAAAGTAGTTTCATATTAATTCCGCTTACGCTCTGTTAGTGTAAATTCTTTATATTAAACTGTAAACACTTTAAAACAAATTAACCAAATTCTTCTTGCACAACCCTCTTTGAAACATCAAATTATATTTTTTTTCAATTTTTATTCAATTTGGCCATGATAAACATAAACGTGAAAATAAACTTAATTTTGATATTGGCAAAAAGAGGTACCATATTTTCAAATGATATAACAACAATTTTCGTTTAAAAAAACTAACCAGAATTATAATAGTTAATTTTCATTCCAAAATATCGTAATTTGTGTTGCTTTACGAATAAACAAGATCCCAGTTGTAAAAAAAAATCTACGAATTCCCGGGAATTTTTTTCCCGGGACGGGAAATTGGACGCTCTATTTTTTACAAATTATTATAAGAAACATTTATTCGTTATTTTCAATGATTTTCCGTATTAACTTTTCAATAGGGCGAATCCGTAGATTTTTTTTTTTGAATTAAATATACTTTATTGAATCTTTCTTATAATAATTACATTTGGTTTACATAATAAGTGGTCAGCTGTGGCTCTTCAGCTTTAGTTTGCTTTTCGTGATTTAAACACTGTTCATTTTCTTAACTTTAAAAGTATATGATTTATCATTTTTGTAACACTAGGTACAATGAGGAAAAAAATTAAGAAAACATAACCTAACCTAAAACTAACTTAATCTTACCATAAACTAAACCAATCCTTGAATCAAGGGGTATTCAGATATAGCACATTTTTCCCTGAATTTCAAACATTTTTCTTGAATCTTCTGATCCAACATTTTTACTTCTGCTAATTCATGAACCTCACTTGATCTTGTCCAGCCAGGAACATTCAAAACCATTTTGAGTACCTTGTTTTGGACACGCTGGAGCTTCAATTTATGAGTTCTAGCGCAACACTCCCAAACAGGTACTGCATACTCAATAACGGGGTAAATTATTTGTTTGTAAACTGCTAGCTTATTTTTCAAAGATAGCTTTGATTTTCTGTTAATTAAAGGATACAAACACCTGATGAGAATGCTGCACTTGTTCAATATTTTATCTACATGCTGCCGAAACAATAGTTTCGAGTCAAGTATGAGACCTAAATAGACAACTTCCTTTGACCAGGGTATTGAAACATCATTCATTTTAATCAAAACATCATCCTTTGGGACAAATCGGGCCGATTTGGAAAGTGGAAAAATGATGGTTTGAGTTTTGGCTGCATTTATGCGAATTTTCCAGTCGCCAAAGTATTCGGAAAGAACGTCAAGACCCTTCTGAAGACGGCCAACTAAATATCTGGTTATTTTACCCTTATAAATAACGGCAGTGTCATCAGCAAAAAGTGACAACACACCATTACCAGGAAGAGTAGGCAAATCAGATGTAAAAATATTGTACAGAAGTGGGCCAAGAATACTTCCTTGGGAACCCCAGCATCAATGTTGAATAATCCAGAAGCAATCCCATTCAGAAAAACCCTGAACGATCTCTCCGAAAGATAGTGCTGGATAATTTTGATAAGATACATTGGAAAACCGTATAAATACAGTTTATGTATCAAACCATCATGCCAAACATTGTCAAAAGCCTTCTCAACATCCAACAAAGCCATAGCAGTTGATTTAGACTCAAGCTTGTTCTGCTTGATGATTTTAGTTACTCTCGTAAGCTGATGAGCAGTATTATGTCCCTTTCGGAAGCCAAACTGCTCGTTCAAAATTATATTATTATCGTTGGTAAAATCCAAAAGCCTTGAATAGATGACCTTCTCAAAGAGTTTGGACAGACTACTCAAAAGACTAATGGGACGATAACTTGTTGGCGATGTTGGATCTTTTGAGGCTTCAAAATTGGTATGACTTTGCCCAGTTTCCAATTGGTAGGGAAGTAACCAAGTTGCAAACATTTATTGAAAATATTGGCTAGATGTTGAAAGAACTGATCACTCTGTTTTTTCAACACTAGATTAAAATGTTATCAAAGCCTGGAGCTTTCATATTTTTCATTTGTTTAACTGCAACTTTGACTTCCTCACCAGAAACATGGGAATCTGCAGGAAATTCAAAGGTAGAGTCATTGATTGTTGAAATACTATTGGCAACTGATGTTTCTTTACGGCTGGTCATGGAAGCGCCAAGATTATGTGAACTAACAAAATGAAGCCCAAGTGCATTTGCCTTTTCCTCGGATGTAATCAAAGGAGAATCCTCAACAATAAGAGGAGGAATAGGCTTTGGTTTGTTTTTAAGAACTTTTGAAAGTTTCCAAAATGGTTTTGAATAATTCCCAAGCTGGCTTACATGTTTTGAAAATTCTTGATTTCTGATATTGTCAAGTCGGTCTTGTATGATTTTGTTCAAATTGTTCACTGAAATCTTTTGTCATAGTCCCCAGTCCGTTGATATTGTCTCCTATAAACATTCCTAAGTCTAATCAAGTGTTTAGTATCTACGTCAATATCAGTTACCTTAAAATTAACAGGAACCTCCCGAACGTTGGCAGCCTCTGCTTGGTTGATAGCCTGCTGGATCACCTCCAGCGAACGATCAATATCAGCAGAAGTTTCCGGGTGTTGATCATAGTCGATGTTGCTGTCTACCACTTGCTGAAACTGCTGCCAGTCAACGTTGTGGTAATCTTTCCGGGTTGGTTGCCGCTGCGGAGTAACGGAAGCTCCAACCTCCACAACCACCGGATAGTGATCAGAACTCAACTCTTCAAACACCTCAGGATGAGCCACGTTCTCAGCCATATTGGTAATGAAGAAGTCGATGATTGAGTGATTCCCAGACCGAGCCACCCTCGTTGGACGATCCGGACTCACAACGTTGTAGTATCCGTTTTGCAGATCGTTGTGCAGAATCACTCCGTTCCGATTCCTCCTGCTGTTGCCCCAAACTTCATGCTTCGCGTTGAGGTCACCAGCGATGATGTACTTTGCGCTCCGCCGTGTCAGCTTCTGGATATCGCCCTTCAGTTTTGCTGCTGAACCATCTCTGGAATTCACCTGACGTGGGCAGTATGCAGCAATGAAGAGTACTGGGCCAACCGAAGTGGGAATTTCCACCCCAACGGCCTCGATGATGTCCAGCTTGAAGTGTGGCAGCCGGCGTGGCTTGAGATCACGATGAACAGCGACAAGCACACCTCCTCCTCCAGAGGTGGTCCTATCGAGCTGCGTCGCGATCTTGTAGTTTTGCAGATAAACTTTTTCACCGGGCTTCAGATGAGTTTCCGTGATGGCAGCTACGTCGATCTCCTTCTCGCGAAGAAAATCCACCAGCTCTAAGTTCTTCCTCCTAATGGAGCAAGCGTTCCAATTCAGCAGCTTGAGGGACCTACGATCCATACTGGATGACGAACGAGGTCAGCACTTCAATCTGCTGGGTCTTGGTTTTGCATCCACGCAGTGCAGCGGACATCTGTTTGAAAATATTGAGGAGTTCGGTTGAGGTGTAAAGATCATTACCATTTTCCTCAACTGCTGGTTCTTGGGTTGGTCTTGGCTCCTGGCTGAAGCCCGGTGGTGGCGGTCTCGGCTCCTGGCTGGAACCCGGCCGTGGATGATTCATCTCAGCTCTCTTCCTGGGATCCAACGGCAACGGTGCCAAGTTCGGGACCTGGCGTCGCGGTTGAAGAGGTGGAAAATTTTGCTCCACCAGGGCTGGAGGAGTTCTACGACGCTGAGGCTGATTCTTCGTCGATGCTTGCTGCCGAATTTTCACGAACTCAGCTCTCTTGGGGCACTTTCGGTCGGTTGACGAGTGCTCACCGTTGCAGTTGAGGCACTTCACCAGCGAATCTTGGATGCACTGGGATGTGATGTGCGCATCGGTACCACATTTGGCGCAACGACGCTTCAGGTGGCAGTTCTTACCTCCGTGCCCGAAGCCCAGGCAGTTGAAGCATTGTGTGACGTCACGATGCACTGGTCGGTATCGCTCCCACGACACGATAATGTTGAAAACCGCTCGAATTGCCTTCAGCTCAGGAAGCGTCGTCGATCCCTTAGCCAAATGCAGCAGGTAGAGCTGGTCACGGTACTTGATGTCTTTGTTGCGTCGGCTCATTTTGTGCACGGCCAACACATCCAGTTTCAAAACTTTTAGCTCGGCAGCTAATTCCTCCACTGGCATGTCGTACAGACCTCTGACGACGATTTTGTACGGCTTATCCATGACGACATCATGGGTAAAGTACTCCGCCTCGTTTTCGGTCAAGTAATCCTTGACCAGTTGATAGTGCTGCCTGGATTGCACCAGCACCTTAAATCCGTCCTGACACAGACGAATGTTGCCTTGGACTTTCCCAGACTTGATGAGTTCAACCAGCCCCGCTCGAAAGTCGATCGTTGCTGCTGATTGCCGCACATAAAAAGGAGGCAGTTTCTCCTTTCGCTGTTTCACTTCATTCTCCTTTGCTTCCGCTACCTGGTCCTCGTCAGGCAGTCCAGCAAACTTGTTGTTCTTCAATAGCTGCTCCTCGTGCGACGAAGAGTTCTCCTCCTCCTCATCCATCGGTACAGTACCGTCGCTCTTTTTCGTCTTTTTGCTGTTCGATGTCACTTCCAAAAGCACCTTCCTTTTGGAAATTCCCGGTTTTTGGCCATCAGTTGAGGCCTCAACCTTCCTTTTGGAAATTCCCACTTTTTTGCCTGCTTGAGCCGCAGGTAGGGCAATATTGCCGGCGTTTTGCGCCGGGACGCGACGAGTCATGTTGATTCAGACAACCTTCACCAACGAATGCTCGGATAACAATCGCGAATCCGTAGATGTAAACAAGCATCCTATCACTTTCTTACTCAACGTTAACTGTCACAAGAGCAAATAGGATAGACAGTTTGTTTGCATCTACAAATGTTGAAAAGTTAATAAGGAATTGTATTTTTTGTGTCATGAAATATTTTTGTTGCAAATTAATTAGCTTCAAAAAAAAAAATCAAAAATCATATTATTCGCTCTACAGCATTGCCTTGACGGTCTCGATTGCAAAATTCCTACTCAAAACAAGGTATCCGAAGGCTTGATTGTTGAGCCAATTGCAAACCTCTTTTTACACATAAGCTTCCATCCACCCCGGGATTCGAACTGACGACCTTTGGATTGTTAGTCCAACTGCCTACCAGCGACTCTTAAACCTGGATTGAGCTAACGATCTAACCCTCTACACAGAAAAAAATATGTAAATTTACACAGCACGTAATTACTGTTTCTTATGTAAACTCACTCAATGTAATGTTGAAATATGATGTAAAGAGTAAAAAGTCATGGAAATTACTACAATGTAAATCTAAATCTAATGTAAATCATGAATCTAATGGAAACGTTGAGCATGGAAACTCAAATCTGATGAATTTCTACCCGTGTTCGGCTTCCTGTAAATTCCTATTTAATGTAAATCATATATCCAATGTATTTCTGCCAAACGTTGACTTCAAAACTACCCGAACTAAAAATAGTAATATTTGGTTCTCTTTCTATCGCTCTCATATTTCGCTGGCCCACTGCCTGAGCCTCGCCCTGAACAAGTTGATGCTTTAGCCGCTCGTTTATAAAATGCGAAGATGGCTCAGTCGGCAGCGGGTAGCAGCAGTAACACCGAACATTCTACCCGTCGTCCGTTCGATTCCAGTCCAGCGTTATTCCACTTGGCCGTTGACGAGAAAGCGTCCCCTACCTGTGAAACAACTTTTTAAAATCATAAATTCCTTTTGCTGCCCGCTTCACTCATTTTAAAATAGAACATAGGCCACACCCTTTTCCTACTGCAATCCAAGTCGAGGTTCTCATTCCCATTGGCCAATCAGAATTAGTTGATTTCAACTAATGTAAATTTCAAAACTAATGTAAATTCCAAAACTAATGTAAATTTTCAAAACTAATGTAAATTTCCAATGAATCTAATGTAAATTTCCAATGAACCTAATGTAAATATACATCATTTATTATGATACCTTTTGGTACATGATAAATAATGTAAATTTACAGAAATATTTTTTCTGTGTAGGTTAGATCGGGGCCAACATTTACTTCCCCGTCTGACGGAAGGCGTGGCCAGACAAATTGTTTCGAAAAATGCCACCGGGACCGTCTGGGATCGACCACAAGCCGACTGGGTGAGAGGCAACCACGCTTACCCCTACACCACGGTTCCCGGTAAATTAACTTACTTAACTTTATTGTGTGTTATTCTGTTTTGGTATGTATCAATTAATCGAAGTTGACTTTACACTTAGAATTTTGAGAGCGCCCACCGCGAGATTGTATCAATTATTTATTCGAAAAATTACACCAGAAAACTAAATTTGTGTAATATATGAAAAATCTTGAACTGTTTGTTGGAAATAAAAATTAAATAGTTTCATAGGTAGTGCGGTGCCTGTGTGGACGCTCAGTCCTGTTTTTTCGTGTTATTTTCCGTCTCTTTTGTGTCGCTGTTCGAGTGCATGGGGTGATTGGTCATTATAATTAAATAATGGCATCAGTAGTGCGGTGCCTGTGTGGACGCTCAGTCCTGTTTTTTCGTGTTATTTTCCGTCTCTTTTGTGTCGCTGTTCGAGTGCATGGGGTGATTGGTCATTATAATTAAGTAATGGCATCAGTAGTGCGGTGCCTGTGTGGACGCTCAGTCCTGTTTTTTCGTGTTATTTTCCGTCTCTTTTGTGTCGCTGTTCGAGTGCATGGGGTGATTGGTCATTATAATTAAATAATGGCATCAGTAGTGCGGTGCCTGTGTGGACGCTCAGTCCTGTTTTTCGTGTTATTTTCCGTCTCTTTTGTGTCGCTGTTCGAGTGCATGGGGTGATTGGTCATTATAATTAAATAATGGCATCAGTAGTGCGGTGCCTGTGTGGACGCTCAGTCCTGTTTTTTCGTGTTATTTTCCGTCTCTTTTGTGTCGCTGTTCGAGTGCATGGGGTGATTGGTCATTATAATTAAATAATGGCATCAGTAGTGCGGTGCCTGTGTGGACGCTCAGTCCTGTTTTTTCGTGTTATTTTCCGTCTCTTTTGTGTCGCTGTTCGAGTGCATGGGGTGATTGGTCATTATAATTAAGTAATGGCATCAGTAGTGCGGTGCCTGTGTGGACGCTCAGTCCTGTTTTTTCGTGTTATTTTCCGTCTCTTTTGTGTCGCTGTTCGAGTTCATGGGGTGATTGGTCATTATAATTAAGTAATGGCATCAGTAGTGCGGTGCCTGTGCGGACGCTCAGTCCTGTTTTTTCGTGTTATTTTCCGTCTCTTTTGTGTCGCTGTTCGAGTGCATGGGGTGATTGGTCATTATAATTAAATAATGGCATCAGTAGTGCGGTGCCTGTGTGGACGCTCAGTCCTGTTTTTTCGTGTTATTTTCCGTCTCTTTTGTGTCGCTGTTCGAGTGCATGGGGTGATTGGTCATTATAATTAAATAATGGCATCAGTAGTGCGGTGCCTGTGTGGACGCTCAGTCCTGTTTTTTCGTGTTATTTTCCGTCTCTTTTGTGTCGCTGTTCGAGTGCATGGGGTGATTGGTCATTATAATTAAATAATGGCATCAGTAGTGCGGTGCCAGTGTGGACGCTCAGTCCTGTTTTTTCGTGTTATTTTCCGTCTCTTTTGTGTCGCTGTTCGAGTGCATGGGGTGATTGGTCATTATAATTAAGTAATGGCATCAGTAGTGCGGTGCCTGTGTGGACGCTCAGTCCTGTTTTTTCGTGTTATTTTCCGTCTCTTTTGTGTCGCTGTTCGAGTGCATGGGGTGATTTGTCATTATAATTAAATAATGGCATCAGTAGTGCGGTGCCTGTGTGGACGCTCAGTCCTGTTTTTTCGTGTTATTTTCCGTCTCTTTTGTGTCGCTGTTCGAGTGCATGGGGTGATTGGTCATTATAATTAAATAATGGCATCAGTAGTGCGGTGCCTGTGTGGACGCTCAGTCCTGTTTTTTCGTGTTATTTTCCGTCTCTTTTGTGTCGCTGTTCGAGTGCATGGGGTGATTGGTCATTATAATTAAATAATGGCATCAGTAGTGCGGTGCCTGTGTGGACGCTCAGTCCTGTTTTTCGTGTTATTTTCCGTCTCTTTTGTGTCGCTGTTCGAGTGCATGGGGTGATTGGTCATTATAATTAAATAATGGCATCAGTAGTGCGGTGCCTGTGTGGACGCTCAGTCCTGTTTTTTCGTGTTATTTTCCGTCTCTTTTGTGTCGCTGTTCGAGTGCATGGGGTGATTGGTCATTATAATTAAATAATGGCATCAGTAGTGCGGTGCCAGTGTGGACGCTCAGTCCTGTTTTTCGTGTTATTTTCCGTCTCTTTTGTGTCGCTGTTCGAGTGCATGGGGTGATTGGTCATTATAATTAAGTAATGGCATCAGTAGTGCGGTGCCTGTGTGGACGCTCAGTCCTGTTTTTTCGTGTTATTTTCCGTCTCTTTTGTGTCGCTGTTCGAGTGCATGGGGTGATTGGTCATTATAATTAAATAATGGCATCAGTAGTGCGGTGCCTGTGTGGACGCTCAGTCCTGTTTTTCGTGTTATTTTCCGTCTCTTTTGTGTCGCTGTTCGAGTGCATGGGGTGATTGGTCATTATAATTAAATAATGGCATCAGTAGTGCGGTGCCAGTGTGGACGCTCAGTCCTGTTTTTTCGTGTTATTTTCCGTCTCTTTTGTGTCGCTGTTCGAGTGCATGGGGTGATTGGTCATTATAATTAAGTAATGGCATCAGTAGTGCGGTGCCTGTGTGGACGCTCAGTCCTGTTTTTTCGTGTTATTTTCCGTCTCTTTTGTGTCGCTGTTCGAGTGCATGGGGTGATTTGTCATTATAATTAAATAATGGCATCAGTAGTGCGGTGCCTGTGTGGACGCTCAGTCCTGTTTTTTCGTGTTATTTTCCGTCTCTTTTGTGTCGCTGTTCGAGTGCATGGGGTGATTGGTCATTATAATTAAATAATGGCATCAGTAGTGCGGTGCCTGTGTGGACGCTCAGTCCTGTTTTTCGTGTTATTTTCCGTCTCTTTTGTGTCGCTGTTCGAGTGCATGGGGTGATTGGTCATTATAATTAAATAATGGCATCAGTAGTGCGGTGCCAGTGTGGACGCTCAGTCCTGTTTTTCGTGTTATTTTCCGTCTCTTTTGTGTCGCTGTTCGAGTGCATGGGGTGATTGGTCATTATAATTAAATAATGGCATCAGTAGTGCGGTGCCTGTGTGGACGCTCAGTCCTGTTTTTTCGTGTTATTTTCCGTCTCTTTTGTGTCGCTGTTCGAGTGCATGGGGTGATTTGTCATTATAATTAAATAATGGCATCAGTAGTGCGGTGCCTGTGTGGACGCTCAGTCCTGTTTTTCGTGTTATTTTCCGTCTCTTTTGTGTCGCTGTTCGAGTGCATGGGGTGATTGGTCATTATAATTAAATAATGGCATCAGTAGTGCGGTGCCTGTGTGGACGCTCAGTCCTGTTTTTCGTGTTATTTTCCGTCTCTTTTGTGTCGCTGTTCGAGTGCATGGGGTGATTGGTCATTATAATTAAATAATGGCATCAGTAGTGCGGTGCCTGTGTGGACGCTCAGTCCTGTTTTTTCGTGTTATTTTCCGTCTCTTTTGTGTCGCTGTTCGAGTGCATGGGGTGATTGGTCATTATAATTAAATAATGGCATCAGTAGTGCGGTGCCTGTGTGGACGCTCAGTCCTGTTTTTCGTGTTATTTTCCGTCTCTTTTGTGTCGCTGTTCGAGTGCATGGGGTGATTGGTCATTATAATTAAATAATGGCATCAGTAGTGCGGTGCCTGTGTGGACGCTCAGTCCTGTTTTTCGTGTTATTTTCCGTCTCTTTTGTGTCGCTGTTCGAGTGCATGGGGTGATTGGTCATTATAATTAAATAATGGCATCAGTAGTGCGGTGCCTGTGTGGACGCGCAGTCCTGTTTTTCGTGTTATTTTCCGTCTCTTTTGTGTCGCTGTTCGAGTGCATGGGGTGATTGGTCATTATAATTAAATAATGGCATCAGTAGTGCGGTGCCTGTGTGGACGCGCAGTCCTGTTTTTCGTGTTATTTTCCGTCTCTTTTGTGTCGCTGTTCGAGTGCATGGGGTGATTGGTCATTATAATTAAATAATGGCATCAGTAGTGCGGTGCCTGTGTGGACGCTCAGTCCTGTTTTTCGTGTTATTTTCCGTCTCTTTTGTGTCGCTGTTCGAGTGCATGGGGTGATTGGTCATTATAATTAAATAATGGCATCAGTAGTGCGGTGCCTGTGTGGACGCTCAGTCCTGTTTTTCGTGTTATTTTCCGTCTCTTTTGTGTCGCTGTTCGAGTGCATGGGGTGATTGGTCATTATAATTAAATAATGGCATCAGTAGTGCGGTGCCTGTGTGGACGCTCAGTCCTGTTTTTCGTGTTATTTTCCGTCTCTTTTGTGTCGCTGTTCGAGTGCATGGGGTGATTGGTCATTATAATTAAATAATGGCATCAGTAGTGCGGTGCCTGTGTGGACGCTCAGTCCTGTTTTTTCGTGTTATTTTCCGTCTCTTTTGTGTCGCTGTTCGAGTGCATGGGGTGATTGGTCATTATAAATAAATAATGGCATCAGTAGTGCGGTGCCTGTGTGGACGCGCAGTCCTGTTTTTTCGTGTTATTTTCCGTCTCTTTTGTGTCGCTGTTCGAGTGCATGGGGTGATTGGTCATTATAATTAAATAATGGCATCAGTAGTGCGGTGCCTGTGTGGACGCTCAGTCCTGTTTTTTCGTGTTATTTTCCGTCTCTTTTGTGTCGCTGTTCGAGTGCATGGGGTGATTGGTCATTATAATTAAATAATGGCATCAGTAGTGCGGTGCCTGTGTGGACGCTCAGTCCTGTTTTTCGTGTTATTTTCCGTCTCTTTTGTGTCGCTGTTCGAGTGCATGGGGTGATTGGTCATTATAATTAAATAATGGCATCAGTAGTGCGGTGCCTGTGTGGACGCTCAGTCCTGTTTTTTCGTGTTATTTTCCGTCTCTTTTGTGTCGCTGTTCGAGTGCATGGGGTGATTGGTCATTATAATTAAATAATGGCATCAGTAGTGCGGTGCCTGTGTGGACGATCAGTCCTGTTTTTTCGTGTTATTTTCCGTCTCTTTTGTGTCGCTGTTCGAGTGCATGGGGTGATTGGTCATTATAATTAAATAATGGCATCAGTAGTGCGGTGCCTGTGTGGACGCGTAGTCCTGTTTTTTCGTGTTATTTTCCGTCTCTTTTGTGTCGCTGTTCGAGTGCATGGGGTGATTGGTCATTATAAATAAATAATGGCATCAGTAGTGCGGTGCCTGTGTGGACGCGCAGTCCTGTTTTTCGTGTTATTTTCCGTCTCTTTTGTGTCGCTGTTCGAGTGCATGGGGTGATTGGTCATTATAATTAAATAATGGCATCAGTAGTGCGGTGCCTGTGTGGACGCTCAGTCCTGTTTTTCGTGTTATTTTCCGTCTCTTTTGTGTCGCTGTTCGAGTGCATGGGGTGATTGGTCATTATAATTAAATAATGGCATCAGTAGTGCGGTGCCTGTGTGGACGCTCAGTCCTGTTTTTCGTGTTATTTTCCGTCTCTTTTGTGTCGCTGTTCGAGTGCATGGGGTGATTGGTCATTATAATTAAATAATGGCATCAGTAGTGCGGTGCCTGTGTGGACGCTCAGTCCTGTTTTTCGTGTTATTTTCCGTCTCTTTTGTGTCGCTGTTCGAGTGCATGGGGTGATTGGTCATTATAATTAAATAATGGCATCAGTAGTGCGGTGCCTGTGTGGACGCTCAGTCCTGTTTTTCGTGTTATTTTCCGTCTCTTTTGTGTCGCTGTTCGAGTGCATGGGGTGATTGGTCATTATAATTAAATAATGGCATCAGTAGTGCGGTGCCTGTGTGGACGCTCAGTCCTGTTTTTCGTGTTATTTTCCGTCTCTTTTGTGTCGCTGTTCGAGTGCATGGGGTGATTGGTCATTATAATTAAATAATGGCATCAGTAGTGCGGTGCCTGTGTGGACGCTCAGTCCTGTTTTTCGTGTTATTTTCCGTCTCTTTTGTGTCGCTGTTCGAGTGCATGGGGTGATTGGTCATTATAATTAAATAATGGCATCAGTAGTGCGGTGCCTGTGTGGACGCTCAGTCCTGTTTTTTCGTGTTATTTTCCGTCTCTTTTGTGTCGCTGTTCGAGTGCATGGGGTGATTGGTCATTATAATTAAATAATGGCATCAGTAGTGCGGTGCCTGTGTGGACGCGTAGTCCTGTTTTTTCGTGTTATTTTCCGTCTCTTTTGTGTCGCTGTTCGAGTGCATGGGGTGATTGGTCATTATAAATAAATAATGGCATCAGTAGTGCGGTGCCTGTGTGGACGCGCAGTCCTGTTTTTTCGTGTTATTTTCCGTCTCTTTTGTGTCGCTGTTCGAGTGCATGGGGTGATTGGTCATTATAATTAAGTAATGGCATCAGTAGTGCGGTGCCTGTGTGGACGCTCAGTCCTGTTTTTCGTGTTATTTTCCGTCTCTTTTGTGTCGCTGTTCGAGTGCATGGGGTGATTGGTCATTATAATTAAATAATGGCATCAGTAGTGCGGTGCCTGTGTGGACGCTCAGTCCTGTTTTTCGTGTTATTTTCCGTCTCTTTTGTGTCGCTGTTCGAGTGCATGGGGTGATTGGTCATTATAATTAAATAATGGCATCAGTAGTGCGGTGCCTGTGTGGACGCTCAGTCCTGTTTTTCGTGTTATTTTCCGTCTCTTTTGTGTCGCTGTTCGAGTGCATGGGGTGATTGGTCATTATAATTAAATAATGGCATCAGTAGTGCGGTGCCTGTGTGGACGATCAGTCCTGTTTTTTCGAGTTATTTTCCGTCTCTTTTGTGTCGCTGTTCGAGTGCATGGGGTGATTGGTCATTATAATTAAATAATGGCATCAGTAGTGCGGTGCCTGTGTGGACGCGTAGTCCTGTTTTTTTTGGGTTATTTTCCGTCTCTTTTGTGTCGCTGTTCGAGTGCATGGGGTGATTGGTCATTATAAATAAATAATGGCATCAGTAGTGCGGTGCCTGTGTGGACGCGCAGTCCTGTTTTTTCGTGTTATTTTCCGTCTCTTTTGTGTCGCTGTTCGAGTGCATGGGGTGATTGGTCATTATAATTAAGTAATGGCATCAGTAGTGCGGTGCCTGTGTGGACGCTCAGTCCTGTTTTTCGTGTTATTTTCCGTCTCTTTTGTGTCGCTGTTCGAGTGCATGGGGTGATTGGTCATTATAATTAAATAATGGCATCAGTAGTGCGGTGCCTGTGTGGACGCTCAGTCCTGTTTTTCGTGTTATTTTCCGTCTCTTTTGTGTCGCTGTTCGAGTGCATGGGGTGATTGGTCATTATAATTAAATAATGGCATCAGTAGTGCGGTGCCTGTGTGGACGCTCAGTCCTGTTTTTTCGTGTTATTTTCCGTCTCTTTTGTGTCGCTGTTCGAGTGCATGGGGTGATTGGTCATTATAATTAAATAATGGCATCAGTAGTGCGGTGCCTGTGTGGACGATCAGTCCTGTTTTTTCGAGTTATTTTCCGTCTCTTTTGTGTCGCTGTTCGAGTGCATGGGGTGATTGGTCATTATAATTAAATAATGGCATCAGTAGTGCGGTGCCTGTGTGGACGCTCAGTCCTGTTTTTTCGTGTTATTTTCCGTCTCTTTTGTGTCGCTGTTCGAGTGCATGGGGTGATTGGTCATTATAATTAAGTAATGGCATCAGTAGTGCGGTGCCTGTGTGGACGCTCAGTCCTGTTTTTTCGTGTTATTTTCCGTCTCTTTTGTGTCGCTGTTCGAGTGCATGGGGTGATTGGTCATTATAATTAAATAATGGCATCAGTAGTGCGGTGCCTGTGTGGACGCTCAGTCCTGTTTTTTCGTGTTATTTTCCGTCTCTTTTGTGTCGCTGTTCGAGTTCATGGGGTGATTGGTCATTATAATTAAATAATGGCATCAGTAGTGCGGTGCCTGTGTGGACGCTCAGTCCTGTTTTTTCGTGTTATTTTCCGTCTCTTTTGTGTCGCTGTTCGAGTGCATGGGGTGATTGGTCATTATAATTAAATAATGGCATCAGTAGTGCGGTGCCTGTGTGGACGCTCAGTCCTGTTTTTCGTGTTATTTTCCGTCTCTTTTGTGTCGCTGTTCGAGTGCATGGGGTGATTGGTCATTATAATTAAATAATGGCATCAGTAGTGCGGTGCCTGTGTGGACGATCAGTCCTGTTTTTTCGAGTTATTTTCCGTCTCTTTTGTGTCGCTGTTCGAGTGCATGGGGTGATTGGTCATTATAATTAAATAATGGCATCAGTAGTGCGGTGCCTGTGTGGACGCTCAGTCCTGTTTTTTCGTGTTATTTTCCGTCTCTTTTGTGTCGCTGTTCGAGTGCATGGGGTGATTGGTCATTATAATTAAATAATGGCATCAGTAGTGCGGTGCCTGTGTGGACGCGTAGTCCTGTTTTTTTTCGGGTTATTTTCCGTCTCTTTTGTGTCGCTGTTCGAGTGCATGGGGTGATTGGTCATTATAAATAAATAATGGCATCAGTAGTGCGGTGCCTGTGTGGACGCGCAGTCCTGTTTTTTCGTGTTATTTTCCGTCTCTTTTGTGTCGCTGTTCGAGTGCATGGGGTGATTGGTCATTATAATTAAGTAATGGCATCAGTAGTGCGGTGCCTGTGTGGACGCTCAGTCCTGTTTTTTCGTGTTATTTTCCGTCTCTTTTGTGTCGCTGTTCGAGTGCATGGGGTGATTGGTCATTATAATTAAATAATGGCATCAGTAGTGCGGTGCCTGTGTGGACGCTCAGTCCTGTTTTTTCGTGTTATTTTCCGTCTCTTTTGTGTCGCTGTTCGAGTGCATGGGGTGATTGGTCATTATAATTAAATAATGGCATCAGTAGTGCGGTGCCTGTGTGGACGCTCAGTCCTGTTTTTTCGTGTTATTTTCCGTCTCTTTTGTGTCGCTGTTCGAGTGCATGGGGTGATTGGTCATTATAATTAAATAATGGCATCAGTAGTGCGGTGCCTGTGTGGACGATCAGTCCTGTTTTTTCGAGTTATTTTCCGTCTCTTTTGTGTCGCTGTTCGAGTGCATGGGGTGATTGGTCATTATAATTAAATAATGGCATCAGTAGTGCGGTGCCTGTGTGGACGCTCAGTCCTGTTTTTCGTGTTATTTTCCGTCTCTTTTGTGTCGCTGTTCGAGTTCATGGGGTGATTGGTCATTATAATTAAGTAATGGCATCAGTAGTGCGGTGCCTGTGTGGACGCTCAGTCCTGTTTTTTCGTGTTATTTTCCGTCTCTTTTGTGTCGCTGTTCGAGTGCATGGGGTGATTGGTCATTATAATTAAATAATGGCATCAGTAGTGCGGTGCCTGTGTGGACGCTCAGTCCTGTTTTTCGTGTTATTTTCCGTCTCTTTTGTGTCGCTGTTCGAGTGCATGGGGTGATTGGTCATTATAATTAAATAATGGCATCAGTAGTGCGGTGCCAGTGTGGACGCTCAGTCCTGTTTTTTCGTGTTATTTTCCGTCTCTTTTGTGTCGCTGTTCGAGTGCATGGGGTGATTGGTCATTATAATTAAGTAATGGCATCAGTAGTGCGGTGCCTGTGTGGACGCTCAGTCCTGTTTTTTCGTGTTATTTTCCGTCTCTTTTGTGTCGCTGTTCGAGTGCATGGGGTGATTGGTCATTATAATTAAATAATGGCATCAGTAGTGCGGTGCCCTAGGGGAGTGACACTTCGGTTTTGTCGGGGCTGAAACCTCGAGCTCGGAGCCAGCACCGGTCTGGAACCTTGCCTGGAACTTTGATTAAAAAGTAGCCATTTTCTCTAAATCTGTTTAGCGTGCATTGCCTGTTAGCTGTCACTCAACAAAATCAAAACAAAAGCACGTTTTTTTCCAGCCAGGCAAGACTTTATCGCAATTTTTATTAATTTGTGCGTTTCTTCCGGTACCGTGACCAACCACTGGAACTGAACCGTGTTGGGCCGCTGCTGGTGCAGCCGGAGAACACCCGGAACGAGCGTCGGAACGGGCTGAAGGACCGGATTTTGGCGACGGAAAAAAGCACTTAGCCAGACACTCGCAAATTGCCCGTCATCTAGGCAGAGGCTTCCATTTTGCTATTTTGCCCCTTTTACGCGTTGAACGTTCTGTTTGTAGAACGTCTGAGTCGTGTTGCAGGAGGATGATTCCGGAACCGCGTAGGACCAACATCGGCAGAAGCCCGAGGACACGTCGGCCACGTACATCCTGCACGCCGTGCTCGTACACTCCGGGGACAACCACGGCGGCCACTACGTGGTATACAGCAACCCGAAGAACGACGGCAAGTGGTGCAAGTTTGACGACGACGTGGTGTCGCGGTGCACTCGCAACGACGCAATCGTACAGAACTCCGGCGGCCACGACAACAACCTGAACATCCGGCACAGCAGCAACGCATACGTGCACGTGCGCGAGTCCACGATTCACGAGATGTTGGAAGATGTCAAGATTACCGACATTTTGGACGAGCTGCGGGAGCGGCTGGACGAGCAGCGCCGGATTCAGCAGTGTCGTTGTACTGAGGCACCGAGGCGACCAACTTTATGAACATCAACGTGCTGCTGGAGCACCACCATTTCGGAGCTGGCAGGGATGTTCTCGAAGGCGTTTAAAGTGGAGCCGGACAAGATGCGCATGTGGACCGTGTCGAAGAACGGGCTGAGGATACACTAGTTCCAGCTGATCGATGCGAACACGAACGAAACGTGCAGCAAGTACGGCTACCAGGATCCGAAGAACTTTTGGACGATCTTTCTGGAGATGGCCTCGCCGGAGACGAACCAGCTGAAGCCGATCGAGCAGAACGTTCCGCTGTTGTTGTGGGGCAGAGGCTGGCCGGGGATTTAGCTAAAGTTCACTTGAAGAATTGAATTTCGTACGGATCCACGTTGATCCTTCGTCCGCGCCTTTACGATCTGATCGTAGTTGGACTCCGACGACAAATCTAGCGTAAATCTCGAGTCGTTGGGGTTCAGCGTGTCCACGAACAGCACCTCAATCCGGCAGTACAGATCCTTGAGGTACTCCTCGCACGTCGGGAACTCGTAGCTCTCCACCTCGCCTGCGCTCACCTTCTCGATGATGATGATTGAACCGTTGATCGGGAAGGACAGCGCCGAGTCAATCACGAAGAACTCCTGCATCTTGACCGCCTTATTGATATCCGTTACCTCGTACAGCCAGACCTCCGTGTCCGGCTCGTAGTGCGGCAAGACTTTTTTCCGCGCCGATAGTGAACTCGAGTTTGGTCAGTGAAGAGTCGAACCTTTTTGACCAAGTTGAGTAATGAGTAATAAAAATACGAAATATTGTAACGGAAAGAAATTTAAAAACAAAAAGATTATGATGATAGGAGGCAACACATACACACACTTATGAACTGTTAACTCGGGTGTCTGAATAAAACAGGTTGGGGTTATTGGGGATTGTTTTATTGCAATTTACTGGTATAAAACGTTGCTTAATCCACCCTTAGGTGGTTGTTGCCTTCCTCTCATTCAAAGGGTAATGCTATCCAAAATAGACACGCTCGTGGGAAGGTCTTTAAATTACCTATCCAAAGTTAGGTCGCATGATATATTTGGAATACGTTTTCATCTAAATATCTGAGAACTAGCCTCCAAAAAGTGTATAAATAACTCTTAAGTGCTTATAACTTTGGATAGGGTTGTCAGATCTTCAATGTTTTGGACGCGTTGGAAAGGTCTTTTGATTACCTGTTCAACGACGGGTTGCATGATAGATCAGGACAACGTTTTCTTCGTGATATCTGAGATCCGGCTTCCAAAAAGTGCATAAATAACACTTAATTGCTAATAACTTTTGATAGGGTTGTCAGATCTTCAATGTATTGGTCGCGTTGGAAAGGTCTTTTAAATACCTTTCTAAAAATGTATTACATGCTGGGGTTTCTTACAAAAACCACCCTTTTTACAATCTTCCGGACATTAGGCAAAATCGTTTTTTTAGCATAACTTTTGAAGTACTTTACTAAACTTCATAATTTGCAATAGGGACTTATGGGACCCCAAGACGAATCGAATGAGACCAAAACGGTCCAAATCGGTTAAGCCAGTGCTGAGATAATCGAGTGCATATTTTTTGGTGCACAGACCCACATCCCTACACACACACACACACACACACAGACATTTGCTCAGAATTCGATTCTGAGTCGATAGGTATACATGAAGGTGGGTCTAGGAGGTCTAATTGAGAAGTTCAGTTTTCGAGTGATTTTATAGCCTTTCCTCAGTAAGGTGAGGAAGGCAAAAACACAACACGTGTCTATTAACCAAAACCAAATAGAAATTGACTTTAAAAAGCCTATTCTACAGTCCGATTTAAGGACGCGTTAGCTCTTTCGTTTTATCCCCCACAAACGGTCACTGGCGTTAACAAAGGTAATCCCTTTCCAAGAAACTTTCCGTTGTGCAGAGCATTTCCGTTGCATGCGACCGCCCGATGTTGCAGGTGAAACGGCAGATCTTGGCTTATCTGCGGTTCGAATTGTTCACCAAGATCATGCCGCGGTGTTGGTTGGCAGCGCCGAACATCCTCTCCAGCACCGGATTCTTCGGGTAAACCAGTTTACGCCAGCTTGTTGTGGATGTGAAGCGTTTCGGAAGCGATTGTGAATAATGCCATCAGGTCCGTAATCAGCATTAAAATATGTTGCTGGTGCAGTTGCCATGAATCCCGGCTTATCGGTCAATCCGCCACCGGACCAGTGTGTTTTGGTGCGGCTGGTGGTTAAACCTTAGGCAACTGCTGCTGTTGCTAACAAAAAGGACTCCACATCGGCGGCTGAACCAACGGCTGGCTACTGGCTGCAGAAGCTGAATTATCTGGGGACAAATTTGGTGGCGGAACGTCAGATTCTGGGAGGGGGACAGATGCGGTGTTTCAGTGGATATAAAAAATCCGTGGAAATCCACTGAAACACGATTCTTACCACCGGAAACCGCTTGAGTGTTGCCCGACTTTAAACGGTGGCTACCGATCACTTTTGCCACTTGATTCCGCCTCATGTAGATTCTACAGCCGCAAACGTGGAACAAAATTTTCTCCGGCACCATCTAATTCGGCAATTCCGATGGCTTATTCCACCAAAATAACTGTGTTCAAAAGGTAAACAATCAACTTCAAGATGAGCGTGACGTTTCTAAACGTCAAAAGTTACACTCTCAGCAAATGTACTCAAATTTGGCAGAAAAGTTGGCTCGGAGTTCAAAAGTTCTGGCTCCGAGCCAGCACCGCGCCCGAAACCTGAAGTGGCACACTCTTGGCGGTGCCTGTGTGGACGCTCAGTCCTGTTTTTTCGTGTTATTTTCCGTCTCTTTTGTGTCGCTGTTCGAGTGCATGGGGTGATTGGTCATTATAATTAAATAATGGCATCAGTAGTGCGGTGCCTGTGTGGACGCTCAGTCCTGTTTTTTCGTGTTATTTTCCGTCTCTTTTGTGTCGCTGTTCGAGTGCATGGGGTGATTGGTCATTATAATTAAATAATGGCATCAGTAGTGCGGTGCCTGTGTGGACGCTCAGTCCTGTTTTTTCGTGTTATTTTCCGTCTCTTTTGTGTCGCTGTTCGAGTGCATGGGGTGATTGGTCATTATAATTAAATAATGGCATCAGTAGTGCGGTGCCTGTGTGGACGCTCAGTCCTGTTTTTCGTGTTATTTTCCGTCTCTTTTGTGTCGCTGTTCGAGTGCATGGGGTGATTGGTCATTATAATTAAATAATGGCATCAGTAGTGCGGTGCCTGTGTGGACGCTCAGTCCTGTTTTTTCGTGTTATTTTCCGTCTCTTTTGTGTCGCTGTTCGAGTGCATGGGGTGATTGGTCATTATAATTAAATAATGGCATCAGTAGTGCGGTGCCTGTGTGGACGCGTAGTCCTGTTTTTTTTGGGTTATTTTCCGTCTCTTTTGTGTCGCTGTTCGAGTGCATGGGGTGATTGGTCATTATAAATAAATAATGGCATCAGTAGTGCGGTGCCTGTGTGGACGCGCAGTCCTGTTTTTTCGTGTTATTTTCCGTCTCTTTTGTGTCGCTGTTCGAGTGCATGGGGTGATTGGTCATTATAATTAAATAATGGCATCAGTAGTGCGGTGCCTGTGTGGACGCTCAGTCCTGTTTTTCGTGTTATTTTCCGTCTCTTTTGTGTCGCTGTTCGAGTGCATGGGGTGATTGGTCATTATAATTAAATAATGGCATCAGTAGTGCGGTGCCTGTGTGGACGCTCAGTCCTGTTTTTTCGTGTTATTTTCCGTCTCTTTTGTGTCGCTGTTCGAGTGCATGGGGTGATTGGTCATAATAATTAAATAATGGCATCAGTAGTGCGGTGCCTGTGTGGACGCGTAGTCCTGTTTTTTTTCGGGTTATTTTCCGTCTCTTTTGTGTCGCTGTTCGAGTGCATGGGGTGATTGGTCATTATAAATAAATAATGGCATCAGTAGTGCGGTGCCTGTGTGGACGCGCAGTCCTGTTTTTTCGTGTTATTTTCCGTCTCTTTTGTGTCGCTGTTCGAGTGCATGGGGTGATTGGTCATTATAATTAAATAATGGCATCAGTAGTGCGGTGCCTGTGTGGACGCTCAGTCCTGTTTTTCGTGTTATTTTCCGTCTCTTTTGTGTCGCTGTTCGAGTGCATGGGGTGATTGGTCATTATAATTAAATAATGGCATCAGTAGTGCGGTGCCTGTGTGGACGCTCAGTCCTGTTTTTCGTGTTATTTTCCGTCTCTTTTGTGTCGCTGTTCGAGTGCATGGGGTGATTGGTCATTATAATTAAATAATGGCATCAGTAGTGCGGTGCCTGTGTGGACGCTCAGTCCTGTTTTTCGTGTTATTTTCCGTCTCTTTTGTGTCGCTGTTCGAGTGCATGGGGTGATTGGTCATTATAATTAAATAATGGCATCAGTAGTGCGGTGCCAGTGTGGACGCTCAGTCCTGTTTTTTCGTGTTATTTTCCGTCTCTTTTGTGTCGCTGTTCGAGTGCATGGGGTGATTGGTCATTATAATTAAGTAATGGCATCAGTAGTGCGGTGCCTGTGTGGACGCTCAGTCCTGTTTTTTCGTGTTATTTTCCGTCTCTTTTGTGTCGCTGTTGGAGTGCATGGGGTGATTGGTCATTATAATTAAATAATGGCATCAGTAGTGCGGTGCCAGTGTGGACGCTCAGTCCTGTTTTTTCGTGTTATTTTCCGTCTCTTTTGTGTCGCTGTTCGAGTGCATGGGGTGATTGGTCATTATAATTAAGTAATGGCATCAGTAGTGCGGTGCCTGTGTGGACGCTCAGTCCTGTTTTTTCGTGTTATTTTCCGTCTCTTTTGTGTCGCTGTTCGAGTGCATGGGGTGATTGGTCATTATAATTAAATAATGGCATCAGTAGTGCGGTGCCTGTGTGGACGCTCAGTCCTGTTTTTCGTGTTATTTTCCGTCTCTTTTGTGTCGCTGTTCGAGTGCATGGGGTGATTGGTCATTATAATTAAATAATGGCATCAGTAGTGCGGTGCCTGTGTGGACGCTCAGTCCTGTTTTTCGTGTTATTTTCCGTCTCTTTTGTGTCGCTGTTCGAGTGCATGGGGTGATTGGTCATTATAATTAAATAATGGCATCAGTAGTGCGGTGCCTGTGTGGACGCTCAGTCCTGTTTTTTCGTGTTATTTTCCGTCTCTTTTGTGTCGCTGTTCGAGTGCATGGGGTGATTGGTCATTATAATTAAATAATGGCATCAGTAGTGCGGTGCCTGTGTGGACGCGTAGTCCTGTTTTTTTTCGGGTTATTTTCCGTCTCTTTTGTGTCGCTGTTCGAGTGCATGGGGTGATTGGTCATTATAAATAAATAATGGCATCAGTAGTGCGGTGCCTGTGTGGACGCGCAGTCCTGTTTTTTTGTGTTATTTTCTATCTCTTTTGTGTCGCTATTTGTGTACATGGGGTGATTGGATTTCTTCTGATTCGTGTTGTTTTCATCTCTTTTGTGTCGCTGTTTGTGTGCATGGGGTGATTGGTCTTCTTCTTCTTCTTTTTTCTTTATTTTTAGTTCGCGCGTTCGTTGGCCAATGAGTTTATTTTTGTTCTCTTTACATAGTTTTCGATAGAAACGATTCGAATCCTTTTTTCGAGACAAGCAAGTCGTATTGCTGGATTAAGTCCTTTCTATATCATCGATGATCGGAAGGCACGCCGACGAATATGTTTTAAGGCTTATGGTATAAAATCATTTTAATGAATAAAGCCCTTCTTACATCACCGTTGATCGGAAGGCACGCCGACGAAGAATTTCTGGAGGATCGCGGTCGAATTAATACTATATTTAAAATTCTAGATAGCTATCTTTCGGATTCGATTGTGAGTAGCGGGACTTCGCGGTTACTATGCAACGTATTTTTTGGAGTCTTTTTATATTTTAAATTTATAAGTCCTTCTTTTATCATCGTTGATAGGAAGGCACGTCGCCGGTTAAGTTCGTTTAAGTTATTGTTTTAATTTCATTACAATCGGTTACGTGGTGTCCTGTTTTCTTTTCGTTTATATTCGTTGATCGTAATAATTTATTCCAACTGGCAGCTTTAGTATTAACTCATCTACTAACGTCATGATTCGAAATCCGGACACTTAGTACCATATTATTTTTGTTATAGCTGGCAAAAAATCATGAAATAAGTTGGAAATGTAGAAATATCATTAGGATTTAGTATAAACAGTCAGTTTTAAGAGAATGCATGCAAAATATGTCTTTTCTAACAATTTTTCATCGGAATTTGAAAATTAAAATGACTTGTTGTGCTTCGAATCCCGGACACTGATAAAAGCTGATTCGAAATCCGGACACTTTTGCTTCGAATTCCGGACACTCGATTTTGCTTATAAATCGCACAAATTTGGACTGAAATGTTAGTGAATGGCATTGTTTAGGTCTCAAATAAGCTGTTAACATCAAAACAATCGATAGTTTATATAAAAAATGTCTAGAATTTAAGAAAATCAAAAACATAAATTTCTGCTTTGTCTTCCCGGTGCTTCGGACGCCTATGAAATATTTCCGTTGAAATGTTTCACATTTTTGGTTAACTTATAATTTTATTTTATTTAATTGTTTTGGCATTAACTACAGCATTCAAACAATCTTTAAATGAAAGTTGATGTTAGAATTCATCAAATAACACAGTTTTGAAATTCATAGTGCGAACTTATATCAAAACAATTGATAAAACAAGTTGAAGTGTCCGGGTTTCGAAGCGTCCGGGAATTTGAATCATGACGTTATTTTTGAAATTTGCTCGCGTTATCTAAATTGTACAAACAGTAAAAATATATTGATAAGTCCAGCCCATAGCACTACTGCTCGGTTGGCACGCGTTCGATTAAAAAACTTTTTAAAGAATCAATTATTTATCTTTCCGCAGCCGGCTGCCTAAGATTTAACATTTTCAACCGATAAACAAAATGCTCATGGTCACATCACTGCCACTTGTGAATCCTGACCTCATACCCATCTACTAACCCCCTCAAAACTCATGTGATACTTTGTCGGAGAAGCAGTCGATTGGGCGGTCTCTATCACTCAAGTATCGGACTAACATTCCCATCCACTTCCCCGTGACCCTACCACTGGTCGTGGCCGGCGCCGGTATTGATCAGCATGATAGGGGCCTTTGAGAAGTTGCGAAGCGAGGAAAGATAGCACCCACTTATCTTCCACGGCTCGTGGATGTAACTTCTGGAGGTCCTGGTCAATAACGGAGTAGCAACTGCGGGTGGGCACCTATGCTTATGCTTAATAAAAATTAAATAGTTTCATATAATATTTAATTTCCAGCAGTATTTAGCGCAACAAAAATTGCAATCTTCTTAAACGACACTCAGGACTCTGGTGGTCTCTGTTGCAAGTTTCTGCTCATTTCTGGGCGTCCGAAGGTTATATACGCAAATAAACCGTCGTTTACTTCTTCATCAAATAGAAGTGTTTAGTGCGTATTCTTCAAATTGAAGTTCATAATTATTGACGAACATGAAAAAAAATGTTTTTAAAGATTGAATAAGGTTGCCATTGGGAAAACAATATTTTTGAAGAATAACTTTCAAAAAAGTTGAATTTGAAACTACAAGCAATGGTTTTTACATTTCAATGAAATTAGTTTTCAAAATGCACTTCACACCTACTCAGTAATTTTGCAATCATTAGTTTTCAAAAAATCTAAGTACCGATTTTCTTTTTAAGAGAAAAAGTTTTTGTGGTGATGTGCTTCGGAACTTTATGAAAAATTCTAAATATTTTTTAAAGAGTCCAAACAAAATCAAAATGATTACAAGTGCAGAAAAAAAACATTCTAGAATGTTTTCAAATGAATAGTCTTTTATTTCAATTTTCAATTAAATATATTTTATTAATAAATAATTAATTAACAATTCCGTATTTCTTATAATCTAATAGAGTTTTGGAGTTCCTTTCAACTATGATTTGTACTACAAATCATTTCGATGTAAATGGATATTCTAACCAACAACAATTGTCCCCTAAATTTTCAATTTTGAAGGGGATTGGGGGTGCGACTTCCACTTTGACAATTATATGCAACGGCCTTATCCAAAACCCGTCTCAATGTTTGACCATGGATAAACAAAAAACTAGAGCATGCAATGTAAACAATAACAAACACGTGCGTTTTCGCGAAATTTGGTTGTTCGGAGTCCCGAATTATTATTAAAAATGTATACGGTAGTCGGGCATGCACGTGTGTCAAACTCGTTCTGACCTGAAATTCTTTTGACCAGTTGTCGCATTTACTTAGCCCGATCAGATCGAAACAATTTTTTCGCTCTTTATTGAATAACTCAGGACTGAAATTTAATTTTGGTAATCTATGAAGGTCAAAAGATGAGGCTCTGAATGCCGCACAAAATGAAGTTCTTCGCTCAATTTGGCCCCCTCGATAGCACAATCACCACGATATGAGCTTGACATTTTAGTCAAAGGGTTTTTTTCGCACTGATGAGCTACATATCGTGTAATATGGCATAAAATTGACATTTCTTTTTTATGTTGGTTTCTTGAAAGTATTTGAATCCTTTTGAAAGCGTGTTGGAATAGGCTTTGTTCATACATAAAATTGAATTAAAGCATGGATTTTATTTTTTGACGTCCTTTCTTTTTGATTTCAAGCTCTTTTTTATCGTTCAAGTACAACAACCAATATTGGTTGAATGTAGTTTAATTCACTTAAAACCTCTTCAACTCATTACTCACGTGTGTGTTTGCCACGTGTAGTGAGTGCACCGTTTGACCTGCACCAATTTACCAATCCTTGGTTTCCGCTTCTTGGCGGTTCTTTTTTTCTTATTTCGGTAGAACTTTCGTCGGTCCACAGCTAAGGTAGGAAAAGCAATCGCCCTGCCCGTCGAAACTGGCACGCTCATAAATATCAATTACCGACACAAGAACTTTGAAAATTTAATTTCTCCTCGCAGAACGGTTCCCAGAAGCCAGCAGACAAACGGGTAAACAAACAAATAAATTGAATTAGGGCACCACCGAGCGCGCTGGCAGAGACCTGGACGAGTTCCAACCGGTTTTGATAGCGCGTTTGGTCCGCCCAGGTGAACTTTGAAGGTAGGAAAATTGGCTGAGCTTGTCTCTGTGAAAAATTTCCTTATTAGCATCGTCAACGTCGTCGTCGTCGTCGTCGTCGACTGGCAGCTCCGGAAAATGGCAACTTGCTGGAAGCCAGCTTCTTCCGCTTTCCTCATCCTTTGAAAGCGGGAAATAGACGAGGCTTTTTTTGAGGCAACCGCATAACTTTTGTTAGAGCTTCAAGAAAAAGCAGTCTTTTTAAAGATTCTTCTATTTACAGCCTGATTGGAACCAGAACCGGAACGCGCCGGAGCCTTTCGCCTAACGAGTTCCTTGACTAATTGTTTATTACACTCGGTGAAGAATTTATTTAATTAGCTATTGTTATTTATGAATTCCGCAGCTTTGCTCGAGCCACTGCCGCGAATCCTGTTTCATTAGTTTCACTTTGAAGTCACTGGATTGGGGTGGGGTCATTCGTCGTCGAAACCGAGCGGTAAGCGGGAAGTTCGGGAAGCGCTGGAGTTCATTATTCTGCCATTAAATAAAAGTTTAAATTTCTTTCTGTTTTTTTTTTTCGCTTGCTCAGACCAATTTTCCTACTTTGAACTAGAAGAGTATGTGTCTGAGAGGGGGGAAAAGTTGCTCGGACCACTCAGAGAAGGGTGATGAGCTACACTGAGGAATTTCATCAAGGGGTGATGAGAATTTCTACCCTCTGTGTGAGAGTAAATTTGTTACTGATTCAGATTAATTTGGACTAACGATGGTTAAACCATTTTGAGTAGAAAGCTAGTAATGCTATCACAAATAGTTGTGATCTAGTTTTTTCTTGAGTAAAAACACCTGTTTCCAAAACCAAAACCAAAAAACCAAAACCCAAAACCGAAAACCCAAAACCCAAAACCCAAAACCCAAAACCCAAAACCCAAAACCCAAAACCCAAAACCCAAAACCCAAACCCAAAACGTTTTCAAAAGTTAAAAACTCAAAACTTCCAGTGTACCCACACTGCCGCTCTAGTTGATAACTTTACGACGCGGGTATAGGTCGGGGGGCTCAGTCTGGCGGAGTTGGGGTGGTTGGCCGTTTTGGTGCTTCAAAAACACTTGTACTTTAACGGATGGCAACCTGAGTAGCAGCAGCAGCAGGCGATTCGTCTACTTTGAGTTTGCAAACTGAACTCAGCTTTGGAGGGGGAGTCGTCAGCGCTGTGTGCTATTTAGGAACGCCCGTAAAAATTAGTTGAGTTGTAAAATTTGTTTGCTGCAAAGGTATGGACTGAAAGGGAAGGGAAGTGGAGGAGGAGGAGGAAATTAATTGAGCAGGTAATTTCTTTATGTGTTTCCTTGCTTTGGGATTCTTTGGAGAAGCAACTATTTGTGAAGATTTGGCTGAAGAAATTGATAGTTGCAATTGAAGGTGATAAACAGAATAAGTTCTTGATACACTTTAACATTCATTTATTTTATCACAGCATACATTTCCGTAAAAGTATGCACAATAAAAAAAAAGCCAACATGATGTAAAATTTACATAATTTCAGATGTAATTAAATTTTTTACACATTATTTAGTGTAAAATTACAATTAAAACTAAATCTTCAAATTTCACCAGTTGTATTGACCCAATAGTATTACTGTATAGCCGATGTGTTTAGTGTGCAAACACAAAGAACTTAAGGAACGGTACGATGTTTGCGGCTTCTCTTACCATCACGATGACCTGCAGACAAGAGTTTGATGGTGAAAGAGATTCGATATTTACATAACTTACTTTCACCTGAACCATGACTACGTACCATTTGTAAATTAAACTACACCCAGAGCAATTCCAATTTTTCAACTCGATTATCCTCATGTTGAAAAAGAGATCCATTAAGATACATTAAGATACATTAAGATGAGGAGAAGTTGTTTGTTTTTGCAGCTTTGATTGTACATTGCTTATGGATTACAGATGCTTAGTACCTCTGGAAGTCCAAAGATTGTATTGCTGCCGGTGAAATAAAATCTATGGACCTCCACAGTTTATAATTGAAAGCAGAGTCCCAACATTCAAGCCAAGCACGAGCCATAACAAATGTAAAAAAAATTATTCTAATGCAACATTGACAAAATTATGAACTTCCAAAACTTTATTTTATGCTCTGTAGGACAATGGTACAACTCTAAATAGTGACCCTGCAAAGTTACGAAAAAACCTAATAAATGGGGGTAATTCTCTACCAACTCACACGAAATCGAGAAAAAATGCCCCGATCCCTCTTCGATTTTCTTGCAACTATGTCCTAAGGGGTAACTTTTTTCCTTGATCAATCATCTGAGGTCCATTTTTTTATATCTCGTGAAGGATTGGCGAAACGACCCCTTTCATTTTTGAACATGCGGAAAAAGATGTGTTTTTCAATGATTTACAGCCTGGAACGGTGATGAGATAGAAATTTGGCTTCAAAGGGACTTTTATGTAAATTTGGCCGCCCGATTTGATGACGTACTCAGAATTCCGAAAAAACGATTTTTTATCGAAAAAAAAACACTTAAAAAGTTTGAAAACTTTTCGTTACTCAACTGTAAAATTGTTTAGAACATGTCATTTTAAGGGAAATTTAGGATTCTTTTTAAATCTACATTAACCCAGAAGGGTCATTTATTCATTTAGAACAAAAATTATCATTTTGAAATTTCGTGTTTTTTTCTAATTTTGCAGGGTTACTTTTTATAGTGTAACAATGTTCTACAAAAATGTAGAACAGATAATTACAAAAATGAATTGATGTATAAACATAAGGGATTTGCTAGTCCATATAAAAATGGTGTATGAAAATTCAAAAATCTGTATCTTTTAAATGAATTTCTTGATCGATTTGGAGTCTTCGGCAAAGTTGAAGGTATAAATAAGGACTTCACTGGAAAAAATGAAACAAGGTAAAAAAAATTGTTTATTTTTAAATCCACTTTTTGAACATGAGCATAAGAGACCACCCATGGTTGTCCTTTTCCGTTGCTGAACAGGACCGTAATATCCTATTAACACAACCGGTCGTACGCTTCAACGATCAAATAATGCTTCCCTTATCAAGAGCATGCATGAATGCGCTGAAAAGATGAAACATCACGATCATCAAAACTAGAGCCGTAGCGAATAGGAAACAGTCGTTGGCCATCAACGGCGCCCGCCATGTTAGTTTGTAGATCTCAAGGGGATGGGACGGGAATGTTAGTTAGCACAGGCTGCTACCAAGGGTGGGTTCTATACGATATTCACACCCCCGCGTGTACCGGAAAACTACTTCTACTTGGGATTTTGTTAGTGGGGAAGGGTAATGGCCAGGATTCATCATAAAGGATGATGATGTGGCCCAATAATCAATGAATTTCGTTGAGTGATAGGGTGATGTATTATGTAGTCTCACAAAAATCATTTTCGTAGAGAATTGCTCTCTTTTTTCGCATGTTCAAAAATGAAAGGGGTCGCACCGCCCCTCCGTCACGTGATATCAAAAACGGACCTTGGATTCGTAATCAGGGACAAAAGATACCGCTTAGGACAAAGTTTCACGTAAATCGAAGGCCAACAGCTGTGTGATTTGGCGGAAAATTACCCTTTTACAAAATTGCGTTGGCTTCTGCTTAAGTTAAACAAATGCCAATATTTAATTTTGAGAAAATATTTTGCGAACACTTTTCAATATTGAGTCTTTTAATTCAAAAGTTTTATCGGCCAGGATGATATCAATTTTTAACCAAAATCATAATTAAATTTATTTAAATGTATCTATTTGATCAGTTGTGCAATGAAATGTTCTTTATTTTGTTTAGAAAATTATTAAATTTTCGAGTAATCAAATACTTTTTAGAGTCTTTCAATGTCTATTGGTGAGTAAGTTGCAATAGACACCCCAAAAACGTATCGAATCAGCTTTTAAAAAATCGGGAATTAGCCACTCTTTAACCTATCATGTTTTATCCCATGGCCAACAGAAAGAACTTTACACAGTCTGTAAAATAAGATAACAACTCATTTCCTCCGCAGCTACAAACTTGACTGTTTCCTGAGCAGCATAAATAGTTGAGCATGTTCGAATTAGGACAACACTTTGCTTTCCAGAAACCAAGTAATTGCTGAAATATTAATCACTACTAGGAAGCGCTCATCCCCAGCACCCCCAGCATCAGCAGAACATCCCAAGCCGGGTGGCTGACTAGTCCAGCATGTGCTGCCTTTGGGGGCTCACCTTGCCAGCATAAATTCATAATGTCACTTCGCCGTAACCCAGGTTGAGGGGTGGATGGTGGTGGTGGTCATGAAAATGCTTCCCGCATGACTGTGAGAGACGACGACGCCGGTAGAAATGCAAATTTCGGCCAAGTTTATCTCTCAAAGACACACATACAAACACACACACACAGTGGATTAGCGTAAGTCTCTTTCTCATCTTCAATATAAATTTTCACAATCCTCGGGCAGGGCCAGAGCGACTTGCACGTGGCAGCCTTGTTGGTGGCAGTAAGCTGAATCTCACTCACTTTCTGCCACGTGTGTGTGCTCTCCTAGCAGCAAGGCATATTATTCCCTCACACGTGAAAAAGTGTGAGAGTGTGTGTTCCTTGTGGAGGTGTTTTTATTGACCAGGGCTGTGAAAAAATTTCAGTCAAATTTTGATAAAATTTCAAGTTTGATCCCGAGCAGACGGAAATAACTTGGTAATATTTTTTTTTTGATATTTGAAAATAACATAATATGTTATTTATAATAAGATTTGTAATTTGTCGTTATGATTTTTTTGTTATTGGATTGTTATTGTAATAAAATACTAATAAAATTTTTAGCTATTCGTCGAATAAATCTTTGTTATTATTTTTTATTATTTCAACAACTAATCCGATCATCCCAATAACAGTTGGAAGTATTCTTCCATAACAAAAAAAAAATCCACAGTTGTTTTGCTTTCAACCAATATCACATCAATAACAAATTTTGCTATAATAACATAAACTGTTATTAAACTCTTAAGCAAAACTGGAATTTTCAAGAAGATTCCATAACACTTTTTGTTATTTTAACCGTCTGCCCGGGATTTGTTTAACGAAATTATTTTATTCAAAAAGTGTAAGTTGAACAAAGGATGAACAAATTATGTGTAAAAATAGAAGCAAAACAAGTTAGAATTAATTTGTTATGCAATCTTTCAAACATCTTTTAATTTCTTCAATCTCATCTTTATTTTACAAAAAAATATATGCAAACTTTTATATTAAACAACGAATTGTATTGCATGCAATTTTATTAATTCCTAAAATATTTAAGTTAAACACTGTTTGCTTTTTAGAACCAGTATATCTCTTTGTACATTTCCGTGATATTTTCAGCAAATATACTCTTACATTACTTACTTTCAAACGCCTTCAAGAGCGATGTCGTACTCCATCACCAACCATCACCATCTTTTTCATCGTATTTTGGCTATAACTTACGTTTTAAAATACGTTTTAAAAGACCATATTCTCGTCTGACGATTACGATAATAGTTATCGTTATCGTCGGGAAGATAACGATAATCTATCGTTATTTGAGTTTTTTCAATATCAAAATATTCACAACTAACCGTATTTTTTCGAAAATACTCAAATTTTTAAAATTAAAAAACGAAGGTAAGCCTTTTCACTGAATTAGATTTTTTTTGAAAATACAAAAGAAAACACAAATTACTGTAGTTTTTCGAAAAATTTAAAATTTCATGATTTGCAATATGGGTATCAAACGAAGAAAAATTGTGTATGATTTTTCAATTAATTAGAGTTATTTTGGAAATGGTATTTTTTTTACATCTTAGGCCGTTGCAAATATATTTTGAAGTTTATGTCCATCGACTCTGACCAACAAGGGTCCTGATCGTTCAAAATCAACCACTCCATTCGCGAGCACAAATAGCAGGCGACGCGATACTGCCCTGATGAATTCCTACTGTTCGTCACTTTGAAACCATTCGCTCCCGAACACTCTCTTTTCTACTCTCTTTCTCTCTCTGATCGGCTCAGTCTCCGAACGGCTCAGGCTGGCCGAACGTCGCCGATCACTCTGAACTGAAAACATTTTTTCTCTGATGCGCTGCGTTATACTCATTGATTTGGGTTGCCTAAAATCAATGTTATCAATTAAATTGTGCATTTATTTTGAATTCATAACATTATAGACACCATTCAAAAAAACATCCACCAAGAAAAAAATCAAATTGATGGCAAACTGAGGGCGGTAAAATAAAAAGACTGCCGTGCTGGCGTTTTGTGAGAATGGCTCTTCGCTGAGCATGGTAGTGTTTGAGTGTCGTCGCCATGAATGAGAATGGCTCTTCGCTGAGCATGGTAGTGTGTGAGTGTCGTCGAGCGACGGAGTAGGCAAAAAATTTCACGATGTATTTGTTCGCTGAGTGAACAGTTCGGACCACTCGCTGACTGATTGCGAGTATCATTCGCTCATGAATGCTAGCGGGTTAGAATAGGCGTCGAATGGATAGGCGATGAGTGAGTGGTTTCTGTTCATTGAACCGAAAATCAGGACCCTTGCTGACCAAAGTCGGGGGGGGGGCAAAAAAATAAAATAGTTTAAACATTGAATTGACGAGCCATGGTTTCAACGTTAGAATGAACAAAGTGTTTAAAAATGCATTTTACACCTGCCCAGTTGTTTTGCAATCATTAGTTTCAAAAATACCTGAGTATTGAATTTATTTTTTTGCAAAAAAAAGTTTTTGCGGTGCTGTACATTGGAATTTCATAAAAATTCAAATACTTTTAATCCAGCCCAAACATGCTAAATATGATTATACATGCAGAAAAGTGCGTTTTAGATTGTTTTAAGTTGATTTGACTTCTATGTTCATCAACGTTTTGAAGATTTTTAAAAAAAATATTGTTAGGCCCCCTGGTTTTTAGGACCAATTTTGAAGGAGGGGGGACGGGGGGGGGCCCAAAAACTTTGAAAAATATTTGCAACGGCCTTGCTATATTTTTTCGAAAATACTCAAATTTTCATAATTTGCAATATGGGTATCAAAAGAAGCGAAATTTTGTATGCTTTTTCACTTTTTTAGAGTTTTTTTAATTCATTTTTTTTTCACAAAATACTGTATTTTTCGAAAATATGAGTACTTTCAAAATTTTTAATGTGGGTATCAAACGAATTGGAATTTCGTCAGCTTTTTCAATTAATTAGAGTTTTTTTTGAAAATAGTGAGTTTTTTTACAAATTACCGTATTTTCGAAAATACTCAAATTTTAAAATATGCAATATCGAACGAAGCGTAATTTTGCATGGTTTATAAATACATTTAAATGGTGCATGCTTCATATATCATTTTGCGTCGTTTAATACCCAATCCAAATTTAATTACAATTAAGTATTTTCGAAAAAAATGCGGTATTTTATGGAAATAAAATTACATTTTCCATAAAAAAGCTTAAATAATGTTACAAAACATACAAAATTTAGCTTAGTTTGATACCCATATTGCATTTTTTGAGTATTTTCGGAAAAAATACTATAATATGTGAAAATTTTTATAAAGCATGCAAAATTTGCTTTTTTTGAACCCATATTGCGAATTAAGAAAAATTGAAGAAAATTCTAGTATTATTTTTAAAAAACTGTGATAAATTGAAAAATTATACAAAATTTCACTTCGTGTAGTACCCATTATGCAAATTATGGAATTTGGATACTTTCGAAAAATATGGTATTTTGTGAACCATTTTGAGAACATATTTTTACTTCGAAACTTACTAGATTTGCAACAAAAAAAAATATTATTAGCGAAAACATGAAAATTTAACATGACACATGATTTTATCGATTTTAGAATTGATTTTAAAAATGAGTTATCGACCATTACCGGTTATCGTTATCGTTCAAACGGAAACGATATAACTATCGTTCTCGTTATCGAGCCACGACAATTTTACCGTTAACAACCTTGCAAAAGATGCTCCTATTGACCCTGATCATTTGTCCCAAAGACATCATAGCTCTAAATCTTAACGTGCGACAATTGGACAATTTTTCAATGAGCAACAAATAGTATTTTTGTATTTTGATCTGAAAAACATTCTCCGTTTTATAACTGGGTGATTCTCCGCCAACTCACGCAGCAGTTACCCCGACCCCTCTTCGATTTGCGTGAAACTTTGTCCTAAAGGGTAACTTTTGTCCTTGATCACGAATCATGGTAAAATTACATCTGGGAAAGGTCACTTTGTTATTTTATCTCAGAAAATGTGTAATTTTACCACTTTTCTGGTTTTATGTCACTTTTTCAGTATAAGTTTAGGTAAAATAACATCATAAAAGAGTTAGTATTAAACCTTCCAAAATTACACCTAAAATTTCACACATTTTTTCTCTTTAGTTTAACTACCAAGAAGTTTTTCTGTGTTTTTTATACATTTGACAATAACTAAACTGTTGCAAATTTTTTGGGATGATAACAATTTTGACCAACTTCATAATATTCTCGTTTAATTGTAATCCCTCTAGACAGTAAAAACAAGTGAAGACTAAAAACCTGTGTTGTGGAAAATGACCTTATGAGCAATGTAATGTAAAATATGTAAAATTACACATGAAGTGGTGTTTATTATTTCGTTTTTAGTGTTATTTTACACATTCTTCCTGAAACATAAAATTGTCAACATTCCCTATTGTTGCTCACTGCCTTGAAATTAAACAGTATATTTTTTTAAATTTTGCTGACTACAAAATAAGATGTGTGTTAGTCAAAACTCATTCAAAATTATCACCATCAAACTATTTTTTATTCAGATAAAATACTATCTCTTGAAGATCCAAAAAAGGTTGGACATAGATTTTTCTCTGAATTTTTGATTGTGATAGTAAATGCACAGTTAACAAAATCAAACAAATTTAAAACGTTGAAAATTTGATTACATCCGTCAAAATACGATCAAACATTGTGATGATGATTTTTTTCACCCCTGGCCCGTTTCTGATTCTAGTCCTTTATTCCCACCAGGAAAAAAAAAACCCGAGTATAACTTTAGAGTAGCTTTTCCTGTTCCGTTTGCTATAGAGAAACCGCCAGCCAGCAGGAACGAGAATCTGTTGTTGTTGCTGCTGTTGTTGTTGTGTCTAGTGTACAGACACATATGCATACGAGGCTAAATTGCCCCTGAATCTCTGAAAAGCCGGTCCAGCATGCTTTCACGCTGCTGAGAGAGCAGGGTGATTTTACGTTGGCGTGGGGCGTTTTAAAAGATGGACCCATTGTTGATAATGCTTTTAAAATTTTGAATTTGAGTGCACGAGGGAGGGGTGACGGGGTGGGTGGTGTTGGGTTTCTTTTGTGAGCTGGGGATGCTAATTGTAGGGGTGAGTAAACTGCCGGTTGGGAGATAATTATTATTTGTGGAAAATTGCTGGGCCGTTTTAGGGGAACATTTGAAAAAAGGAGGTGAGTCAATTTGAGACTGATGCCAAAAAATAATACATAAATGTTTTTTTTTTACAATTTATACCATCATCGTTTTATTCATTTCGAGTAACTATTGTTCTATGAAAAACATAAATGCTCTTCCTTAACTTTTGGATTTTTCCTGATAGGATTTCGCACATTTCACTCACCTCCTCTAATAATATTTCAACTGTTTTGGGTTATCTGGTTTAACTTCTTTGCTTTAAAAGTGTATCATAAATTTAATCCCCACATTCAAGCATCCAAAATGTAAGCGAGTCGTTCGAATAAACTGTCATTAGCACACAATTGAGTTTTAACATGAAAAAAAGTCTTAATTGGGAAATAGATTGAGCATGAGCATCAGCATGGTTGACTGCCAATGAGCTGCTACTCCGTTATTGACAGATCAGTTTAACAATGAATCAAAAATGATCAGTGGGAGCCAAGCATCGTTCACTGTTTAACCCCTGAAGATCCCTTCTTTATTAGTCATTACCGGCGCCCTCCCAAAAAGTCTGCAGTTCAACAAAAAGGGAGGAATGTTAGTCCGATAGTTGAAGTTGTAGACTCATCAAGCACACAACTTTTCGCTACACCCAAAGTTGAAGAACGAGGGGATAGTCCTCACGAAAATAATCGTTAGGAAAGTGATATTTTGCGTATGTATAGTATAGTCCTCTCGCGTGTTCATTCTTTCATTGAAACAGTTTATTCTATTGACTGGCTTATATGGACAAATGACCGCCACTTAGCCACCAAACCAAGGTGGCCCATACGGCAAAGGCAAAGGCACGGTTCAATATGCCGAAGGTCTTGGATTCGAGTCTCGGTACCGGTACTCTATTTTTGATGGATGAACTTTTATTGAAGATGAACCCATGAGTAAAGTACTCTCGGTAATTTCGGGATTTATCCTCTCAGTCCGCACACAGTACCATTTTACTACCAAATCGTGCTCTTTATCCTCTCGTATGCCGATGTCGAGTTCTGGGTGTATATATATTCATATTTTTTGGGTTAGTAGGATAAGGTATTGGCTTTTCGATGCCTCCCGTTTCACCCGACGTCGAGCCCTCCAAGCTACGAAGCTATGGGAAGGTCTTTTGAACACAAAAACACTCGCGCACCACGCAACCTTCTTGCTGAATCAAAATAATTTTGTAACGCGACAAACGCGACGAACTCAACAATCAACGTGCCTTCCGATCTTCTTTTCTTTCTGTTAACCGAATGAGGTATTGGTTTTCGATGCCTCCCGAGCTACGATGCTTTGGGAAGGTCATTCTTGTTAACACACAAGAACACTCGCACACAGTTATTTATCTAATAAATGAGAATTTTGCGTCGCTATTAACTCGACGATCCAAAATGTCAGCGAGTCTTTCGATAAACGATTCAATAGAAATTACATTTTCACAGTAAAATTTTTTACACATTGTTCGAAAAATTGATGCACAATTCACCTGACACCGTGCCTTCTGATCAACGATGATAAAGGAAAGGCTTTTGAATTCACGAAATCTAATTGTAATCTTAATTTATGCACGAAAAACAGCAATTACTTGAAAAAATGACGCTCAAAACGCGAATAACCCTGCAAGGCAAGCGCGCTGGCTCACCGTTTACAAGCTACTCAGTCTAAATTAAGTGATAGACTGAAATAAAAAAAAAAGAAAAACTTGACGAAAGTATAAACAATGATTTAAATAATTGGTACATAGCTGTTTTGATGTTTAAAAAAAAATATATTGATGGCTCTATTTTGAAATTAAAAAAAAATATTTAAAATTTGGAAATTTTGCGCTATTTTTTTATTTTTATAGAGCAAATTCTTCACGAAACAAACTTTACGAAATTGGACTTTACACAAAAACCTAACATTTCTAGAGTAGATTTTCAAAACAAATTATGAGTAAATAGTTTCTTATGCAGATAGGACCATTTGAAAATTTAATGTTGTTTTGTAAACGAATTTAAATAAGGAATAAATACACAATATCTTGGTTCAATTCATACCAGATAAATGTTTGTAAAAAGCATTTGAAACTGAAAAATCATCTCGAAAATTTAGAGGCTTCTTCAATTTTGAAATCGCTTTTATACGCTTTTAGTTTAATTTCTACGATTTCGCAATTTTAATTTTGCGATTTTGTTAATTTTAATTTTTTGATTTGGATGAAATTTTGTCCAATTTGGCAATTTTGCATCATTCGTTTGTCATAGAAGTCTCCATACAATTTTGGGGGCTGGTCATATAAAATTGGTATGTAAATGTATGAAATTCTGTTTGTTGAGAAGGGATACTTTTTCATCGATTTGGTGTCTTGGGCAAAGTTGTAGGTTTGGACTTTTCGAAAAAATAGGCAAACGGATAAAATTCCGATTTTTTTTATCACTCAAAGTCTCATTCCCAAAATACGTATTTATTTAATTTTCAAATTTGTTTAATGTGTGTGAGGGGATCAGAAAAGCCATCTTTTGAGGGCAAAATCTGATTTTGGATAACATTAAAAAAGTAGATTTTTTTAAAATAAAAGTCATTTTCACAGGAAAAATTCAACTTTCAATCGAAAATCCTAAGATAGGATTTACCGTTTTCAAGTAATTGCTGAGCAATTCTCTACGAAATCGGTTTTTTTCTTCAATTTTAATTTTTGTATTTTTTAATCCGACTGAAACTTTTTTGGTGCCTTCAGTATGCCCAAAGAAGCCATTTAGCATCATTAGTTTGTCCATAAAATTTTCCATACAAATTTGGGAGCTGTCCATACAAAAATGATGCATAAAAATTCAAAAATCTGTATCTTTTGAAGGAATTTTTTGATCGATTTGGTGTCTTCGGCAAAGTTGTAGGCATGGATACAGACTACACTGAAAAAAAATGATACACTGTAAAAAAAATTTTGGTGATTTTTCTATTTAACTTTTTATCACTAAAACTTGATTTGGAAAAAAACATCATTTTTAATATATTTATTTTCTGATATGTTTTAGATGACATGAAATGCCAACTTTTCAGAAATCTCCAGGTTGTGCAAAAAATCTTTGACCGAGTTATGAATTTTTGAATGAATACTGATTTTATCAAAAAATCGAAATATTGGTCGCAAAAATTTTTCAACTTCATTTTTCGATGTAAAATCAAATTTGCAATCAAAAAGACTTTAGTAAAGTGTTGATAAAGTGCACCGTTTTCAAGTTAATTCCATTTTTAGGTGACTTTTTTGAAAATAGTCACAGTTTTTCATTTTTTTAAATTAGTGCACACGTTTGCACACTTTAGGAAAAAATATTTTTGAAAATCTGAGAAAATTTTCTAGATTTTGCTTCTTGGGACTTTGTTGATACGACCTATAGTTGCTGAGATATTGCAATGCAAAGGTTTAAAAACAGGAAAATTGATGTTTTCTAAGTCTCACTCAAACATCCCAGCATTTTTCAATGTCGATATCTCAGCAAGTAATGGTCCGATTTTCAATGTTAAAATATGAAACATTTGTGAAATTTTTAGATCTTTTCGAAAACAATATTTTCAAAATTTTCAAATCAAGACTAACATTTCTAAAGGGCCAAACATTCAATATTACGCCCTTTTAAAATGTTAGTCTTGGTTTAAAAATTTTGAAAATTTTGTTTTCGAAAAGATCGGAAAATTTCACAAATGTTTCGTATATTAACATTGAAAATCGGACCGTTACTTGCTGAGATATCGACAATAAAAAATGGTGGACTGTTTGGGTGAGACTTAGAAAACATCAATTTTCCTGTTTTTAATCCTCTGCATTGCAATATCTCAGCAACTAAAGGTTGTATCAACAAAGTCCCAAAAAGCAACAGCACAAAGTCCCAAGAAGAGAATTTTCTCAGATTTTCAAAAATATTTTTTTTAAAAATTAGGCAAACATGTGCACTAATTTTTAAAAAAAAATGAAAAACTGCGACTATTTTGAAAAAAGTCACCTAAATATGGATCTAACTTGAAAACGGTGCACTTTATCAAAATTTCACTGAAGTACTTTATGATTGCAAATTTGATTTTACATCAAAAAATGAAGTTAAAACAATTTTGCAACCAATATTTCAATTTTTTTAAACAATCAGTATTTATTGAAAAATTCATAACTCGGTCAAAGATTTTTTGCACAACCTGGAAATTTCTGAAAAGTTGGCATTTTATGTCCTCTAAAACATATCAAAAAATAAAAAAAATAAAAACAGTATTGTTTTGCAAAACAAGTTTTAGTGATAAAAAGTTAAATAAAAAAATCACCAAATTTTGTTTACAGTGTATTTATTGTTCAGTGTAGTCTGTATCCATACCTACAACTTTGCCGAAGACACCAAATCGATCAAAAAATTCCTTCAAAAGATACAGATTTTTGAATTTTCATACATCATTTTTGAATGGACAGTTGCCAAATTTGCATGGAAAATTTTATGGACAAACTAATGATGCAAAATGGCTTCTTTGGGCATACCGAAGGCACCAATAAAGTTTAAGTCGGATTAAAAAATAAAAAAAAGGAATGACCAAAATCCTAGAGAACTGCGCTGCTTCTTTTGAATAGATTATTAGATATTTGATTAATATTCGTGTTTTGGTTTTTCAAAATACTTTATGGAAGAAAAATATCACCGAAAAAAATACTTTTGAATGCTTAAAAATGTTCTTCAATATTCGATCGATGAAAAAAATCTCTAAGTTTCACCAAATAAGCCTGAAATTTTCAACTGACGATAGTTCGTAATCTAGGGTCTTTTGACTGTAAATATTTTGGAAACCAGGCATTTGTCCGATTTTCAGTATTTAAAACTAAAGTTTTGCGAAATTTTCTGATCTGTTTAATTAATTTTTAACTGTAAATAATTTTGAATTAAAAAAAATGCAAAAATAAGTCATTAGTTAAGCAAATTTCATTCTGATTAGTACAACAAATAAACATGGATTGAATTAAAATTGCATTTTACACTAGTTCAGTTGAGTTGCAATCATTAGTTTAAAAAAGGTGCAGGTGGTCATGTTACACATGACCAGTATGACAAAGAACTTTGCAAGATGGTTGTTGAAATTTTCGATTACATTGTCTGGTCCAAATTTCCCAAGATTCACTAGATTCATAATTACCATAAAAATTGATACCCATTTTGCCCCTACTCTTATGGTTCGGCAAATGCCCCCCCATCGGAACATCACCGTGGCCTCCGGCCACTTCGGATTGTGGCCACTTCTGCTGAAATGTCAAATTTCATATCTAGTATCAAAAATCATAAAGTTTGATACCCATATTGCCTCAACTCTTATGGTTCGGCAAATGTCCTCCCATCGGAACATCCCCGGGGCCTCCGGCCACTTCGGTTTGTGGCCACTGCTGCTGAAATGTCAAATTTCATATCCAGTATCAAAAACCATAAAGTTTGATACCCATATTGCCCCTACTTTTATGGTTCGGCAAATGTCCCCCCGCCCCTCGGAACATCCGCGGGGCCTCCGGCCACTCCGGATTGTGGCCACTACTGCCGAAATGTCAAATTTCATGTCCAATATCAAAAACCATAAAGTTTGATACCCATATTGTCCCAACTCTTACGGTCCGGCAAATGTCCCCCCATCGGAACATCCCCGGGGCCTCCGGCCACTCCGGATTGTGGCCACTACTGCCGAAATGTCAAATTTCATGTCCAGTATCAAAAACCATAAAGTTTGATACCCATATTGCCCCAACTCTTACGGTCCGGAAAATGTCCCCCCCATCGGAACATCCCCGGGGCCTCCGGCACTCCGGATTGTGGCCACTACTGCCGAAATGTCAAATTTCATGTCCAGTATCAAAAACCATAATGTTTGATACCCATATTACCCCAACTCTTATAGTCCGCCAAATGTCCCCCCATCGGAACATCCCCGGGGCCTCCGGCCACTCCGGATTGTGACCACTACTGCCGAAATGTCAAATTTCACATTCAGTATCAAAAACCATATAGTTTGATACCCATATTGCCCCTACTCTTATGGTTCGGCATATGTCCTCCCATCGGAACATCCGCGGGGCCTCCGGCCACTCCGGATTGTGGGCACTACTGCCGAAATGTCAAATTTCATATCCAGTATCAAAAACCATAATGTTTGATACCCATATTGCCCCTACTCTGATGGTTCGGCAAATGTCCCCCCATCGGAACATCCCCGGGGCCTCCGGCCACTCCGGTTTATGGCCACTACTGCCGAAATGGCAAATTACATATTCAGTATCAAAAACCATAAAGTTTGATACCCATATTGCCCCTACTCTTATGGTTCGGCATATGTCCTCCCATCGGAACATCCGCGGGGCCTCCGGCCACTCCGGATTGTGGCCACTACTGCCGAAATGTCAAATTTCATGTCCAATATCAAAAACCATAAAGTTTGATACCCATATTGTCCCAACTCTTACGGTCCGGCAAATGTCCCCCCATCGGAACATCCCCGAGGCCTCCGGCCACTCCGGATTGTGGCCACTACTGCCGAAATGTCAAATTTCATGTCCAGTAGCAAAAACCATAAAGTTTGATACCCATATTGCCCCAACTCTTACGTTCCGGAAAATGTCCCCCCCCATCGGAACATCCCCGGGGCCTCCGGCACTCCGGATTGTGGCCACTACTGCCGAAATGTCAAATTTCATGTCCAGTATCAAAAACCATAATGTTTGATACCCATATTACCCCAACTCTTATAGTCCGCCAAATGTCCCCCCATCGGAACATCCCCGGGGCCTCCATATTGCCCCAACTCTTACGGTCTGGAAAATGTCTCCCAATCGGAACATCCGCGGGGCCTCCGGCCACTCCGGATTGTGGGCACTACTGCCGAAATGTCAAATTTCATATCCAGTATCAAAAACCATAAAGTTTGACACCCATATTGCCCCAACTCTTACGGTCCGGAAAATGTCCCCCCATCGGAACATCCGAGGGGCCTCCGGCCACTCCGGATTGTGGCCACTACTGCCGAAATGTCAAATTTCATATCCAGTATCAAATACCATAATGTTTGATACCCATATTGCCCCTACTCTGATGGTTCGGCAAATGTCCCCCCATCGGAACATCCCCGGGGCCTCCGGCCACTCCGGTTTATGGCCACTACTGCCGAAATGGCAAATTTCATGTCCAGTATCAAAAACCATAAAGTTTGATACCCATATTGCCCCAACTCTTACGGTCCGACAAATGTCCCCCCATCGGAACATCCGCGGGGCTTCCGGCCACTCCGGTTTATGGCCACTACTGCCGAAATGTCAAATTTCATGTCCAGTAGCAAAAACCATAAAGTTTGATACCCATATTGCCCCAACTCTTACGGTCTGGAAAATGTCCCCCCATCGGAACATCCCTGGGGCCTCCGGCCACTCCAGTCCAGGTGGTGGCCAGTTCCAATGATCGACTCCCGCGACTACCATGTCTTAGCTGGTCCTTGCCTCCAAGCCATCTGCTCCCAGACCTCCAGGCCGTCTGCTACCGGGCCACCAGGCCATCTGCTTCTGATGTGTTCTCGTCGACGTCCAGCAATAGAATGACTTTTCAGGACCGACCGAGCCGAGTTTTGTTGGCTCGTCGACGATCCGAAAATTATGTATGTGTGAGCATTTAAACAACCAACGCGAGGTCCGCTTCGGATGAAACCTCGGTAGGCACTGAATTTGTCTGAGGCTAAGTGCTACATAACTTAAATAGTATCGCACGGCATGTTGCAATCATGGTGCTACATTCTCGCGTGACAGTTCCACGGAAGGAGGAGGCAAGGCAAAATTTGCTAAGTGCTAGATACTTGAATCTGATTAATGTGTTCGGGAAAGGTTGCGCTTGACCAATCAGCGTTCGCTATTCTTTAGTAGTTTTATGTTAACTTTTAAGTACTTAAATAAATAAGTACTGTAATAAACATGTTTTAAGATCATTAAGTAAGTCTTCCCCTTTCGTTAGGTGGGTAAAACGTTCAAATTGGTCGAGAGGGAAAAAAGATACAATCGTTTGAAATCTTGCACTTTTTTCGAAAATTTGCTTCTACGCGTTACATTTCGCTTCGCGAAAAATCTGGATTGCTACCCTTGTATAGAGCCCTAAGACAAAGTTCTTTGTCAAAAAAATGACAGATTTGACGAAGACAATAATTTTAGCGAAAATAAAACTTTTTGCGTTACTGTACATCGAAAATTTTCAAAAAATCAAGTGATTTTTGAACCAATCCAAACATGCTTAAAAATGATTTCAAACGCAGGGGAATGCAAAATTGCTGCACACCCCAACATAGCTTAGATTCAAACTTTCAACCTTCCTGATTCTTCGAAGGAGTATCATTTCTTCGTTCTGCCCCACTGGAGGTGGAAAAGTGCTAGCCGGTGCCGGGCCGATCACGACGATGCACGTATTATTTATGAATCCTGTTAGGCAGCTCTTTCGGTTCGCCTCTCAAGTAATAAAATTTAGGTTTTTGGTGTTTATAAATAATGCATCGTGAGCGGGTTAAAGCCTGGGAGTTTATAAATTTCCCCATTTTCTTCGGTCTGCCGGTCTATCGACGCCAATAAATATTGATATTAGGATTTGTGTCTGGCTTTTGGGGTGAGCCACACCTTTGTTCGATGCGTTCTGCCTGATAAATTTATATTGATTAATCTTAATAAAATTTGCTGTTTTTTTTATTTCTCTCCAACTTCAGCTATTGTTCCAGCTAGAAACCATACATCACAATTATTCCGAATGTAAAGTCATTTATTTTAATGAGAATGAACTCGCACGGCTCTCGAAAGTCAGAAGCCCTGTGGTAAAGGGTTGAGAGGTTAGGAACCAGATACCAACTGCCACACACACACACCGACGATGAGGTCGACAGAGGGCGCCCTCGGGGACATCTCCGTCCCCCTCGCTCTTACAACTTGCATAAACGATGGAGCCAGAATTACACTACACGCTGATGCTGTTCTGTCGGGGCTCTGTGTGGCAGTACTACTGGCTGCCGGCTGCTGGGCGCAATCAAAAATGAAATTTCATAAATATTCATACAAATGAAATCGCATTCAATCCCGGCTCAGAAGCCGCCCCGGGAGAGAGGATCGACCAACGCGGGTTAGGAGGTGTGACTTCTGGTTGTAAGCTTGGGGTTTTTCGTTGCTGTTATTCCCTCGGAGTATTGCGCTCATCCTGGGCTGTTGATTGTGGCGTTACATGGCGAGCTAGTTTCTTCACTTACTTCCGGCTAGGAAATGAATTTGTTTCTATTTTGGTTTTCTTTTAAGAGACAACACAAAACACTAGAGAGAATTAAACTGTGGCGACACTGTGTGGAGTTTGAACCCTTGGACTCTTCAATCATAATTTCAAAGAAAAGAATTGATTACAGGATTGAATTGAGCAAAGTCCTAGAAAACAAGATCTTGAGAGCAAACAAAAAAGGTGATTACTAGAAGTTATATTTGGATACTTCTGTAACAAAGCGAAAAGAATAGCAATTGGCACAGCATGATTGAGTCATTTTAACATGATTTGTGTATCTTATGTGACAGTGTGATGAGATATGTTTTGTCTTGCAGTTATAAGATCCTTTTTTCTTGAAATCAGTTTATTTATGAAATCCATATTTATACTCCAAAATTTTTGTCATTTTAAACCATCGTATATGATCAAAAAAACAAATTTTCATAAAATTATGACAGTTTAGTGTATTTCAGAGTCTGCATCTTAATATAGGATGAGCAAATTTTGCTCAGAAAATTTAGAAATAAATACACTCAAAAAAAATTTTTTTTTTTTATTTTTCTTTTCGTGAAATTATTTATATTAAGTCCTTTTCGGTACTGGGACCTGGTTAGGACCGAGTCGGCTTTTGTAATTACATTGTTCTCAAAGCTAAGAGGATCTTGTGTGTAGATGTTAGTGGGCGGGGAGCCGATTACCCGCGGCCTACTCGGGGTTAGTAGGGAAGGGATTGATGTTCAAAGACAAGGCGTGGGAAGGGAAGGGGATTGTGTAGGGGTCATGGTAGGCTCTGTTGGCCTTTGTTTTTGTCCTCAGTCGCAACTTAGTGTCCAGCTGCTGGGGCGCGATCTTGGTCTGCTTCTGGTGCAAACCAGAAACGACGGCTTTGTGTGAAGGCGAGATACACTAACTGAAGAAAAACTAAATAGATATTTTGGAATCTAAGAGGAACTGGTGGTTCGGTAAAGAATCATCAAGGTCTAGTTCAGGTAACGCGTCTCGCATTGGGATTTATGGTGGTCTTCCTCGGATCCTGAGGGTATCTTTCAACTTAATTCTGTGAACGTAGTGATCTGGAAACGCTTTTTTGGATTTGTATGTTACAAAAAAAATTAACGGTAAAAAAAGATTTAAGGATCTATTTCAAACAAAGAAAATCGGGCACATATTTGCTTAGTTTTCGTCACTAGAAAAACGACGCTTTGTTGGTGATTTTTTTTTTCTTTTTTTCTGTTGGTTTTTCATAAGCCGAATTTTAATAATCAGCAGATAGCATGCAATCCGCAATGTATTTTAAATAATTTTTTAAAAGTATTTAAGAACATTTCAAAAAATATATTTTAATAGATGGTCAAGCTTGGTTATAACTTCTACAGGTAAACAAGAGGAAAAATAATATGTGTTTTATCTGAGAAAATGTTAGAAACGGCGCACGATATCATTTTTTTTTTGTATGGAACTTTTTGACATTCAAATTTGATCGAAAAAACTCACACGTTTTTCAAAAATTATGATTTTTGAAAAATTGTAAAAAAACAACAAAAAAATTAAAGTTTTGGAGCTTTGTTGCCTCCAAAAGTGCTGTTGTATATGGAAAAGGACAACTTTTGGTTTGGTTGAAAATTGGGGTGTTTCACGATTAGGGAGATTTTGAAAATGTAACTTTTCAGAAATATTCGTAGGATATTTTTGATGAAATTATAGAATAAAAGATTTGTGTCTTTGACCTAGTTGCTGGGATTGGCAGGCCCAACAATTTATGACACAATCACTTAGTCAGATCCCTTCAAAGAGTAAATCTGTGGTACGCAAATCGTAGCCACGAAGGAATCCGTCCGATAACCGTCCCACGGGTTTGTTAATTAGCAAACGGTTTATGCGCCACCTCCGTAGAGGACCGACTTGCCTGGTTTATGCCCGACTAGACCCAGCCGCAGGGCGGGTCGTTTTGTAAAACCTGAAATGAATGGGGAACGTTCAAGGGACTCAAAATAGGTAAGAGGTACTCCGCTTCGCGTGCGATGACTCCAAAATATCCAAAACTGAACGGGGCCACCCGTTGTCCGTCCGAACAACCAGTCACCTGTTCGCTCTGGATCCTCACAGGATAATTTCTACCCCCGCACCAATCGCTGCGACGGGAAAAGACCCCAGGCTGAGATTCCCAAGCAGCCTTGCACTTGGAGTAAAACAACAGTAACAAAAACGTGGAGACGTCGAATGCGAAGCGAGAGACCTCTAGACCCGTGCAACTAATCTGGCGAGAGAGACACAATGTTCACCAAAATAACTACGCTAACAACGTCTTGGGGGAGGTGAAAAACGAGATATATTGCATGCTAAATGTGGTTTTTAATTGTACATTCTTAACCTAGGTTTAAGTTACATGTTTGTAGTGTCCTACGTGTTCATTTCCTCTTCTCTTCTTGGTTCTCTCTCTCTCTACTAACTATCTGTGTGCGGATTTGTTCTGGGGCTTAGTTACGTTAGCCCGGAGGTCACAGGTGTAACGGTGACCAACGGAACTAGGCTCGGGAAAGGGCAACGAGCCTTAGAAAATGTGTGTGTGTGTTTTTGGCAACTCGGACGACGTCTACGAGTGCGTACGCATGCGGTTTTTACGTTATAGGTGAGTACTCACGGACCGGTTTCGTTGATTGGTTTACGCGTCGCTAGTGCACCGCGCGGTGCGATATTCTTCCGGAGCAGATGAAAGGCGCGCGATCTTAAGGGGGCGGCCTGGTTGAAATCGGGCTTGGCCGGCTGGCCGGCCTGGTGGACGGGTCGCCTCCTTCTGGAACCTGGACGGCGCGTGACCACGAGGACCGACGTCTACGGTCTGGTGAACTTCTGCGGCGAATCTGGACCAGCGGCTGGACAGGAACGGCTGGCGCAATGGATGGCTCTCCCTGGAGCCACGTGTAGCGTGTGGTCTCCCTTCCGGATCCCAGTGGGCCTTCCGGGGCTCGATCGCTGAGACCGCGGGGTCAGCAGGGCGGCTAAGGCTTTTGGTGGCGGTGTGGCGAGCACAAGCTGGTAGGAGGCGGTTGGTTCCGACTCTAGAACAGAACGCCGTCGTCGGCTTTTAATTCCTCTTCGCACACAGAATCGGACCGCACAAACTACTAGCTAAGCTAAGGTTGGACACGTCACTAAACACACCGGGGGGCTTGACTACTGGATCGGCGCTGCTGCCTCTTCCGCGACTCAGGACCAAGTGCACGAGTAGAAATTGTAACTTTCCTCAGAAAGCGTCATTAGGGAAAGGTTGAACGGAAGTACGTAATTTCGTGAGAAATTTCGTAGTTTCGAATAACGAATTTACCCGAACAGATTTTGGCAATATTACTGAAGGCATCTCGTTCCCTCTTACATATTTGTCATCTGGCTTTCCTGTTCTAATTCATTCCAGGCTTTCCGAGAGGGCTTGATCGTGCAAGTTCCTCTCAGCAGGTTTAACCCAGCAAGTCTTCCCATACGAGGAGGTGCAAGTTGTGCTTTCTCCAGGACTGTTTGGCTTATCGGACGGATTGGCGGGGGTGTGAGGAAGTGAGGTGTAGCACTGTTCTACTAAAGCTTGCCATGTGCTAGCTTCGACACAAACCCTTGATTCAGTTGGACTTGTTTATATTAATTTATTATAGCTGAATGAAAAACAAATAAACGAATAGAGTGACCATGTTACATCATCCCTACTAAATTTACGAAAATTTGGTTGTAAAACAACCAAATTTTCGTAGGGCAAACTATTGAAACTACTGTGGCTATGACAGAAATGGTGAAAATTAAAGAACTTGAAATTATTGCTGAGACTACAAAAATATTTGAGGAAAAAAAATGTGGAACTACAAATCTTGGACTTTATTTCGTTGGTAAACTCATTCATACATAAAACTTCCGAAGAATAACAATCACAATAAAAACGCTATCACCTGAAATTTGATCAGAATTCCAGAGAAGCAAAACTCCTACTTCCACAACAACTAGTGAATTGCAAAGACGTCCTACTCCAGAAGTAACTTCCCGAAAAAATCAGAACGCTCTGCTTTCCACTTTATTACACCTGTGGGTCCTGATTGTCTTCACCTCAGAATGAATTCCGAGAATACAAAGGCGAAAAAATTTCCCACAACGAAAAACCGCTCTACATGTGCCGAAACACTCCAGGATAAATCCCGAAAACGTATCGTACACACATAAAAAGCATAGTAAAATTCATCAACAATTCTTCGTAAAAAAAAATTGTGAGAAAACATGTAATTACAAACACTCATTCACCCCTCGTCGCATGCACTCAGGTCGCAAGTCGTCACTCACCACCTAGGTAACTCATTCACTCACGGTTACCAACGAAAAAGGAACCATAACAAACAACTGTCAGACGGATTTAGTTGAAAATTGTATTTACTCGAAAACGTGTGTTGCGGAGCCGGATTATCAAAATTCGTGTTATTTGCGGGAAGTGTGACTAAATTTTATGTATCTAGTCTATGTTTCGCTAAAAGCAGATCTTTTGTCTTCGTTTCCCAGGTGTTTGGCTGCAAGAACAAATGCTTCGCACCTGGTGACGATCAAAACAACCACGCTCCTGGGATGCAGATTGGACTAATAATTGATTGCAGAAGGACTAATCGGTGGATTTTGTTTAATTTACTACTGGTTGTGGTCCCTAACGGAAAAATTGTAAGTAACGTTCCTAATTTTACTTCCTAATGACTTTGACTAATGCTCTGTGTTCTGTATTTTTAGCTGATCCGGCTCGGTTGGTAGAACATGTTGGTTTAGCGATGGATAATTATAACCAAACAAAATCTTGACGCTATCGATGGATGAGGATGACGTCACGGAAAAACAACAAAAAAAAACGAATTCATACAATTTTGCCGAAAAACAAACAATATTGTGAGTTTTAAACAAACTACTCACATAAATTCAACAAAAATTAACATTAGGTTAACGTAGGGCCATAGGCGCGACTAACGTAAACAATTACTAACTACTATGTACAAAATTTACATTTCCACAAGTGTTGCCACCTTGTGGGCGTGTGGGGTGTCTTCTTCTTCCACTTCCCCCCCTTTTATGGACAGATTCATGGCTGGTTGGGTAAGGCAAAGCCGAATGTTATTGCCAACCTGAGGACCGAGCTTCGTTTGGGAGTTGTTTGTGAATGAGTTTCAGCGACTTGGGGTGTTGAGACGTGCAACTTAACTAGCGTTTCGAGAACTAAAGATCATCACCGTTCTCATTCATAAGTACTAGGAGTTACAATCATCGCGGAGACTCGCTCACATTCGTATCACACAATTAAGTGGCTTACTTTAACAGGTCATCGTCTATGCTCAGCCCTGATACTAGCGAACTCAACGAACAGCTCCCTTTCTTCGATTTCTACTGCTCAATCGATCGTCTTAGTTCAGTTGCCGCTCTCTTCACCATCGCTTCAACCCACTCATTCACAACTTCCAGACGAGTTCACGAAGTACTCTGTTAGCTTCTGATCCTCACCATGAACCCTCCAAAGGTCACGTCTAACCTGAATGCTTTACCCAATTGGTATTTTGTTCGAAACTTCAAATCTGGTCACCCTTAAAAGGGAGTTCATAGCTGTAAAAACGTGTATAAAAGTCTACTTCGGTAAATGGAACTTTTTAAGATGGTTCGCGTAGAAAACTCCTAGTCGTTTGCCTTTTTGATCTTCAAGCTCATAGCAATGTTTCCCAACAACCTTTCTGACTACTGCTGGCTCGTATTTTGGCGCTAACTTCGCACTGAACCCTTTGGCTTTGTCGGAAAGTTCAAACGTTTTTTCCAACACTGTTTCACCTGCGGTGTAGGTGGGGCAGCAGGCATTAGAGCGAAGGTTGTATGTCTTCCTGTGTCGTTCGTAGGCTTTGACTAATTGATTTCTGACATCTTTCAAAAGTTGTTTTCTTCGTTTTTGTTCTTCTCCATCCTTTTGTTCTTCTGCAACCGGCAAATCACGCATTCTTCGATATTCTTGACCATCCGATACCATCTCTCGACCAAAGACGATAAAGTACGGTGTGTGTTTAGTCGAGTCGTGAACCGCACTCCGGATTGCGCAAGCAATTTCCTGCAGATTATCAGCCCAATTCTTGTGTTGCTTCAAAGTTGCTCGAATCGCCGTTGTTATCACCCGATTCACGCGTTCCGTGTTATTCACCTGTGGGTGGTACGACGGGGTGAGCCAGTGGGTTACGTTGAATTCTTCAAGAAGTTGTCGGAAAAGCTTCGAGGTAAATTGTGTTCCGTTGTCCGTTAACGCTATTTCCGGAACACCAAAGAGTAAGAATACCATATTCTTGAGAAATTCGACCACCGAGCTGGCTTTTGCTTCCCTGAACGGTTGCACCAGCACAAATTTGCTGAATACGTCCGTGACAACCAACAGACACGTGTGTCGACCTCTACCTGACACCGGAAGTGGTCCCACGAAGTCCAGTGTTATAAATTGCCAGGGATGTTCCACAAACTCTTTCTGTGCTCCCATCGGTGGCGTTGTGTTCAAGTTGGGCGCTTTCGATGTTTGACACTTGAAACATTCGCGGCAGAACTTTTTCACCTGTGCGCTCATACCTGGCCAAGTGTAATGGCGTTTCAAGCTGTGCAAGGTCTTTTCTGCTCCAAAGTGTGCAACTTCATGTTCCTTCTTGATAATTTCTTCTCGTTCTTCTTCCCTGGGCATCAATTTCCACCGAAATCTGGGGTCGTCAGTCTTGGTTCCAGTGGCGTAACGGTAAATAGCTCCATCCGTGATTCGATAATCTGGGTGCTTCTGTGGGTCAGTCTTGATCTTCTCCATCAGTTCGTCGTACCTGTTGTCCAGTGACCCAATCTCGATGACATTGACCGAGCGAGATAAGCAGTCCGCTGTGATGTTGTTGGCTCCCTTCCGGTACATCAACTGGATGTCGTACGACTGTATCTTCAGCGCCCATCGGAGGAGTTTAGAGTTTCCCGATTCGACGCCGATGGTGAACAGCCACAACAGACTCCTTGCGTCGGTTACCACCTGAAAACGAGATCCTTCTACGTAGTGACGGAAATTCTCAATGGCCAGCAACACCCCCAGACATTCCTTTTCCACGCTTGAGTAGGCTCGCTGTGTCCTGCTCAACTTCTTGCTGAAGTACGCAATTACTCGAGTTTCCCCGTCAAGTTCTTGAACGAGGGCGGCGCCTACGGCGGTATCGGAAGCGTCCGACTCTATCGTAAAAGGCTTCGTAAAATCCGGGTTAGCTAAGATTGGGGCTGAAGTAAGCACTGATTTAAGTTCCAGGAATGCTTGTTCAGCTTCCTCTGTCCACACGAACTTCTTCTTGCTCTTCTTGAGCAGGTCCGTGATCGGAACGGTGATTCTGCTGTAGCTACGAATAAAACGTTGATAGAATCCGGCCAATCCTAACAACCGACGGACGTCTTTTACGCTTTTCGGTCGGGCGTAGTCTAGGATTGGTGAGATCCTGCTGCTGTCTATCGATACTCCCTTCTCTGTCAGCAAATATCCTAGATATTTTATCTGTTTCCGACAAAAACGCGATTTCTCCAGCGAGATCGTGAGGTTCGCCTTCTTTAGGCGGTTTGCTACTTCCTGTAGGAGTCTCAAGTGTTCTTCCAAGGTGTTCGACGCGACGACGATGTCGTCTAAGTATACAAAGACGAACGGCATTAGGTCAAATCCGATTACCTTGTCCATCAAGCGACACATCGTAAACGGTGCGTTTGTCACTCCGAAGGGACAAACTTTGAACCGGAAGAGACCCTTCGACGTCCTGAAAGCTGTAAAGTTCCTGCATTCCTCCTTCAGTGGGATCTGAAAATATGCGTCCTTAAGGTCGATAATTGAAAAGAATTTTGCCCGTTCCAGTCGTTGAAAGATCTCCAGCATATTGCGGATTGGATAAGTGTCTTTAACCGTCATGGAGTTGATCCTGCGGGAGTCTAGACACACCCGAATCTTTCCGTTTGACTTCCGAACTGGGACTAACGGATTTGTCCATTCACTGTAACATTCTTCAATGACTCCCATCTGCTTGAATCGCTCGATCTCTGAATCAACCTCTTTTTGAATGTTCGGTGAACAACGATAAACAGGCTGATTTTTTGGTTTCGCGCCTTCCTTCAAAACTATTTCGTGTTCGATTAAATTCGTTCGTCCTAGTTTCCCGCTGCTGGTGAACTCAAACTGCTTTACCACTGCCAGAAGATCTTGACGCTGCTGCTCCGTTAACTCGTGTTCTACTTCGATCGTTTCTTCCGTTGGTTCCTGCCTCCCTTCTGGAATATCAAAGGTTGGTACGTCTAGTGTTGTGTCTTGTTCCATGGTCGGTAGTTCCGGCAGTGTGCCAACTGGTTCCAGGGTAAACGCGATCGTCTCCTCCGCCATGTTGAACTCGCCCACCGGTTCTGGTCCATTTCAAAGATCTGCCATTGGCGTGATCCCAAAGCTACGCCAGAAATTGCAGCCAAGAATTGGTTTCGATATCTCCGGTACTACGACAGTTGGAACTACACGTGTCACGTTCTTGTATGTGTATGGAATGTTGAGGTAGCCGAGGCATTTGTACTCCGTGTTGTCCGCTGTGCTTACTCTTAGTCTTGTTGGTTGTAGTTTCATACCGTACTTCAGTGACAGATTCAGCGAATTGATTACGCTTATCCCCGCGCCTGAATCGAGAAGCGCTGTGAACTCGTCATCAAAAACTCGCACTCGTAGGTATGGACATTTTTTTGTCTCAATTTTAATTGTGTGGACTTGATTCAACGGGTCGTAGCCGGTAGGTTGATTGGGAATACTTTCACAATAAGGAATGTTAGGATTCCCCGTCGTACATCCCTCTAGTAGTTTCCCGCGTTAGTGTTCTGGTTCGGATTTGTTGTTACATGAGCTGCTGCACATCTGGTGCATGAACGGATTGTTTTCCCCAATTCCCCGCAGCCATAACAGAATATTGACTTCGGTTCCCTGCAGACTCGCCAGTTGTGTCCAGTTTGTTTACAGTTCCAGCAGCTAGACGATGAGTTTGGGAAAACTTGTTGCCGAGCTGCTGGCTGCTGGTTCGAAGGTTCCTGCGGCGTGTTGAACGACTGGTTTGGTTCTCGTGGTGGGTTGAACGTTCGGAAGTTCCTGTTTCTGTTCCCTTGAGCTCGAAACCCACTCGGCCCGGAGTGTGGTTGAATCGCGTCGACAAACTCCATCTCTTCTGCTCCAACTTCTTCCTCTTCGTAGTCAACGTGATGAACATGCTGCTGTTGCTTGGCCAGTATTTGCTGTAGGTGAGAATCGGCTGCATCGATTCCTCGGTTCAAGCTTTTCAGGTGATCCAAGTCCACAACCGTAGTAGTAGACAGTTTTGTATAGTAATACGATCGCATGTTGTCCCAAATGATTTCGAATTGCCGTCTCTTCGACAGAGGTTTAGATACACCCAAAATTCAGAGTCGAGATAATCGTTCTCTCAAAATTTATTGAGGGCTCAGTGCCAAAATCGATAGAATAATGGTACCAACTCACACCATCATAACAAATGAGTTCATTCGTTAGTTGAATCAATAAATCTCCAACAAGTGTCATACATCGACTTCTGACTTCTCCTTGGTCACCAAGCTGTGGTAGCCGAGGCAGCTAAGTCATTGGATTGGTTTGTCAAAGGTCTCTGGTTCGATTCCCGTTGTCGACACTTTTGGTTTTTTGTTTGACGGATGAACTTTTTTTTGCAAATGAACCTCGAGAGAATAGTTCTATCGCCCATCTCGAGCTGTGTTCTCTGCGTCCGTGAATGGTACCACTATTCTCTCGACTCGAGACCATCATTCTCTCGGACTAGCGCTGCCAGTTTTGGGTGTAGCATCTTATTTAAACGTCCAATCTCGTCTACAAAAGCTGCAAAAGGCTCATTCCTTTGTTGTTTCCGGTTCTGTAGTGCTTGACGAATTCCTTGATCCTGATTAGGGTTGCCAAATCGCAGTCTGATTCGCTTTTCAAAATCTTCCCAAGTCTTGACTTCGTCGGCGTATGTGAAAAACCAGTTTGCTGCTACTCCGTCAAGTACCATGTGAACATCCCGTAGAAGTTTTTGATCAGTTACTTCTTCCCTTTCCGCAATTTGTTTTAGTCTGAACAGAAAATCTTCAACCGACAGTGAATTGGGCTCTCCCGTAAACGAAATTTTCCAATGTTCAATCCTTCTCTGATGGTTTCGGTGGTAACGTTCTCTGAAGTTGTCGTTCCTGGAACTTACAGATGACTCGAAGCCTGGTCTTGGTCTTGGCGGATGTCTCGGGGGGGAAACTGGGCGCGGTACCCGAACTGACTCGCTAGAGTCACTTTCTGTTGCTCTTCGGTTCTCCTCTCTAGATATTTCCAGCTCTGTCTGAAGACGTTTGATTACTTCCCACAATTCCTCGACGGTTGGGTTTGGGTTGACGTCTGGATTTGGATTTGGGTTTGGGTTGGGATTGGGATTGGGATTGGGATTAGGGTTTGGATTTGGATTTGGATTGGGGTTTGGATTCGGGTTTGTGTTTGGCTTTCCTTTATTATCTGTATCCGTATCCGGTTCACTTTGAGTGAAATTTCCTTCCGAAGAGACCGATTGGAGTAGCCTCGAGACTGGTGTCAAAAGTGCTTTCTGCAATTTCTGTCCTTCTTGTGTTTGTGCTATTGCCCTCTGTATCCGGTAGTAATAATGAACTAATTTTGATCGAGTTTCACTTTCGATCTTCCCTTGTGCGATCAACAACAGTCCATCTACTTTCGATTTCACAAATTCCATTTCGTCTTCCCATTGATAAGGTGGATCAGGATAATTATGTTTCTCATTTCGATCAATTTGGAATAGTTTTCGCAATATATCACGCTTCGAATTAAGATTCTGTCGTGTTTCTTCCTCTTTGTTCCTCAGTCTGAGTTCGTAGTCCACTTCCTCATTTGACAAATGTCTCGCGTGTGGGAATTTCATCGTATTTCTTTTTAACTTCACAGTATCAAAAATGTGATGAGCAAAATTGTATGTTATGTGCTCAATAACGTAAGTTTATCGTGTACATAAATTATCAAACTAACAATAAATAATTAAATAAATAAATAAATAAATAATTAAATAAATAAATAAATAAATAAATAGAATAAATAAATAAATGAATAAATAAATAGTGATACAACAACCAAAAACAGGAAGGAGTAATCGATCCACCAATAGAAACCCAATAAAGGAATATTTGCACTAAGAACCCACGAAACTCGTTCTAATGAACTCTCAATAGAAAAAAGAATGAAAGAAGACCCAAAACGTTGGGCGCCAATTTGTGGTACGCAAATCGTAGCCACGAAGGAATCCGTCCGATAACCGTCCCACGGGTTTGTTAATTAGCAAACGGTTTATGCGCCACCTCCGTAGAGGACCGACTTGCCTGGTTTATGCCCGACTAGACCCAGCCGCAGGGCGGGTCGTTTTGTAAAACCTGAAATGAATGGGGAACGTTCAAGGGACTCAAAATAGGTAAGAGGTACTCCGCTTCGCGTGCGATGACTCCAAAAATATCCAAAACTGAACGGGGCCACCCGTTGTCCGTCCGAACAACCAGTCACCTGTTCGCTCTGGATCCTCACAGGATAATTTCTACCCCCGCACCAATCGCTGCGACGGGAAAAGACCCCAGGCTGAGATTCCCAAGCAGCCTTGCACTTGGAGTAAAACAACAGTAACAAAAACGTGGAGACGTCGAATGCGAAGCGAGAGACCTCTAGACCCGTGCAACTAATCTGGCGAGAGAGACACAATGTTCACCAAAATAACTACGCTAACAACGTCTTGGGGGAGGTGAAAAACGAGATATATTGCATGCTAAATGTGGTTTTTAATTGTACATTCTTAACCTAGGTTTAAGTTACATGTTTGTAGTGTCCTACGTGTTCATTTCCTCTTCTCTTCTTGGTTCTCTCTCTCTCTACTAACTATCTGTGTGCGGATTTGTTCTGGGGCTTAGTTACGTTAGCCCGGAGGTCACAGGTGTAACGGTGACCAACGGAACTAGGCTCGGGAAAGGGCAACGAGCCTTAGAAAATGTGTGTGTGTGTTTTTGGCAACTCGGACGACGTCTACGAGTGCGTACGCATGCGGTTGAAAGGCGCGCGATCATAAGGGGGCGGCCTGGTTGAAATCGGGCTTGGCCGGCTGGCCGGCCTGGTGGACGGGTCGCCTCCTTCTGGAACCTGGACGGCGCGTGACCACGAGGACCGACGTCTACGGTCTGGTGAACTTCTGCGGCGAATCTGGACCAGCGGCTGGACAGGAACGGCTGGCGCAATGGATGGCTCTCCCTGGAGCCACGTGTAGCGTGTGGTCTCCCTTCCGGATCCCAGTGGGCCTTCCGGGGCTCGATCGCTGAGACCGCGGGGTCAGCAGGGCGGCTAAGGCTTTTGGTGGCGGTGTGGCGAGCACAAGCTGGTAGGAGGCGGTTGGTTCCGACTCTAGAACAGAACGCCGTCGTCGGCTTTTAATTCCTCTTCGCACACAGAATCGGACCGCACAAACTACTAGCTAAGCTAAGGTTGGACACGTCACTAAACACACCGGGGGGCTTGACTACTGGATCGGCGCTGCTGCCTCTTCCGCGACTCAGGACCAAGTGCACGAGTAGAAATTGTAACTTTCCTCAGAAAGCGTCATTAGGGAAAGGTTGAACGGAAGTACGTAATTTCGTGAGAAATTTCGTAGTTTCGAATAACGAATTTACCCGAACAGATTTTGGCAATATTACTGAAGGCATCTCGTTCCCTCTTACATATTTGTCATCTGGCTTTCCTGTTCTAATTCATTCCAGGCTTTCCGAGAGGGCTTGATCGTGCAAGTTCCTCTCAGCAGGTTTAACCCAGCAAGTCTTCCCATACGTGGAGGTGCAAGTTGTGCTTTCTCCAGGACTGTTTGGCTTATCGGACGGATTGGCGGGGGTGTGAGGAAGTGAGGTGTAGCACTGTTCTACTAAAGCTTGCCATGTGCTAGCTTCGACACAAACCCTTGATTCAGTTGGACTTGTTTATATTAATTTATTATAGCTGAATGAAAAACAAATAAAGGAATAGAGTGACCATGTTACAAATCTACTCACTGGAAATACTGACCGGTAGGGGACAGGTTTCGACTGGCGGCGTGCTGGATTTCCAATCCAGAGGTCGTGAGTTCGATTATGGTACCGGGATGATGAAGTTACCTAAGTAAAGTAAAATATATAAGTTACTTGGAAAAGTATGCAACTTACCGTAGATTTTGAAATTTTCCAAACTATACGTCAAGTTTCTTACTTGAATACTTCTCCATTATGGAAGATCAGATTTAATTCCATTGATTTAAATTCATAAAATTAGTACAATTTTCTAAGTAAAGTGATTCTAAATAGGCCATCAGTCGTAGACACCAACATTTCATCTTGAAATCTACGCCTTCTACGACCAAATTTAGAGTAAGCATCTGAGCAAACCCTTCAAAAATCTTATTATTTTATTGATCGTAGCAATTCAGGATAAAAATTTTGAGAAAGGTCAAGTTCGGGGGACAGCTCGTAACCCCTAAATTTTTTTTTAAATTTTTGACAAGGCATGTTGGACTTATGGATCAAAAGTTACAGCCATTTTAAGGTAAAAATATGCAAATTTAAAACATAAATATCTCGAAAAAGTGCAGGCCAAATTTAAAGCGGCAGTGGATGCATTCAAAAGGGAAGCTCTAGCACTACAAAAAAAAATCACTGGGGTGTTTTTCTCAAAACTCGAGATATCTTAATTTAAAAATGTCTAAGTTTCAAGGAAAAGGTGTATGGCAACACCCTATAACGAAATTAGAAAATTGTCCAAATATTTTTGCTCGATGTGAACCTGAATCTGCCCTCAGAGTTGAGCCAAAAAAGTCAAAATATCGATATTTGATCATATTTTGAATTTGGTCGTAAAAGGCGTAGATTGCTAGATAGAATGTCAAATGTCGATGTTTTCAAAAAAGTTGCTTGGATTGGCAAGCCCAACAATTTTCTAGAAGACACAATATCCCAAAAATGTTCCTGAAAAGTTACATTTTCATAATCTCAAAATCGTGAACCACCCTGATTTTCAACCAAATCAAAAATTTCCGAAACTTTCAAGTTTTTGGAAAATCAATTTTTCACTTATTTTTGCCAGCTTATATAGTAAAAATAAGATTGCCAGCTTATATAAATACCCAAAAATGGCAATTTTCCAATTCAATACCATTTCTGAAAAGTCAAATTAAAAGTAAGTAGTTTACAGTGTATTTTTTTCTGAGAAGTCCTTATCGCCAATCGATCTAATGGTTCAACATGTATGCTGTGGTTATAGACACATTTTCACACACAGTTTGATCTAAATTTAAAAAATATCTGATTTGCAAAAATGAAGATATTTGAAATTTTTAAAATATATTATTGACAAAATAAAAAAAGCTTGGGCTAAGTATCTAAAATTTAGATTTAGATTTTATTAGATTTTAGATTTTAGAATTTAGATTCTAAATTACGAAACGCGTGGAAAACTAGGTTGGTTTCATAAAAAAAAAACAAGTTTTTAGTTGTTTAAGTAGAGCAATTCTCTGAGATTTCGGTCATTCGATTTTTTTTTTGTATTTTTTAATCCGGCTGAAACTTTTTTGGTGCCTTCGGTATGCCCAAAGAAGCCATTTTGCATCATTAGTTCGTTCATATAATTTTCCATACAAATTTGGCAGCTGTCCATAGAAAAATGATATGTGAAAATTCAAAAATCTGTATCATTTGAAGAAATTTTTTGATCGATTTGATGTCTTCGGCAAAGTTGTAGGTATGGATATGGACTACACTGGAAAAAAAATGATACACGGTAAAAAAAAATTGGTGATTTTTTGTTTCACTTTTTGTCAATAAAACTTCATTTGCAAAAAAAAACACTATTTTTATTTTTTTTTATATGTTTAAGAGGACACTGTTTAGACAGGGCCGACTGATTTTTCATCAAAGTTTATATGGAGAATTAGGGTGGTTCGTCGCTCTTGCATACAAGCAAAAAATGCAAAATTGCTCACAATATTGAGCCGTTTTGTTACATCCTAGTACTCTTGCCAATAGAGTTAAAAAGTGCTTGTTTTGGAAGTTCAGCTAAAAATTTGTTTTTTAATATATTTTACTTCACACTCCCTCAACCTTGACCAATACTTTAGAACGAATTTAGATGGAACTGAAAGGAATACTAAAAAAATGAATTGAACCGCCAAGTCTTAATGCAATCTTGTTTCAATCCGACATTCCTCGAGCCTTGTTTTTCTTTCTCAAAAACCATTTTCTTGCCTGCTTGCTGAATTGGCATTTTAACGTTTTGAAACACAAATTCCGTAAATTCCTAAATTGCCCAAAGGAATTTATTGTTCCATTTTTCCAGACAAAGTTCAAGGTAAACCATGCTTGTAAGTCAACATTTTTCAAGTATGTAGGATTGAACCAATCGATAAATATTGAGCGTAAAACTGTTTTTTTTTCTGTGAGGAAGAAATTTGCAGCAAACTTAAAGTTTGAGCAACTAAATGGGGCGGGCAATTAATCACACCAAGTTTAGTGTTAAACTGCTCTCGTGCACGTCATCGACAGATATTGGGCTGCTGCTATTTCTGGCAGCCCAAGAAGACTTCCCCGAAGGTTCGGACACATGTCTGAAGAGACCTGCTCCAGGGGGTTAAGACGTTGTTGGTGAGTTATTGCTTCTTGAGTGGGTAATGAAGCACGTGTGCTTTGATCCTTTGCTGGCATGAGTTGAAGGTTTGATGAGTTAGTTTTTTTCTTTTCTTAGCAGATGATTCTTTGTTTAGTTTATTGAAAAGGGTTTTTGTGTTGCATTTTCATTTCAAAAAGCTTAAAAATACAATTTTACAAAGTACCAAAACCGAGCTCCAATCAAACTTTCAAAACTGCCTGAAGTCGTGTCACCTTAAAAAGTCCCACAAGGCAAACGTGCTTGGAAAACACACACACACTCGCTCTCGCATATTTTCCAAAGTGACTTTGCTGTTTATAATCCATCACATCAACGCGCTCACAATACCCGATGACGTACCCGCGTGTGCCACCGACCGTCGCGCCGGTCGCAGGTTAAGGTGAAACGATAACGATATACCTTCTCCATTTTACCGGTAACCGGTTTCGCAATCCTGCGGGGACTACCGTCCCATGAAGTGGCATTGATACACAAAAAAAAAGATACAACCGACAGAATTCAAACCCAGCACCAACAGTAAGGACTGGCGCCTTAGCCCGCTCGGCCATCAGACCGATGAAAATGGATATGATAAACGCATTTATGAGTTGTTTCTTGTTTCTTGTTGTCTCATGTGATTTCACGCAGTTTCAAGATGTCTCATGTGGGCGCAGATTGTGCTGTCTCTTTCAGTTCACATGTTGTCTCAAATTTTATGTTCCATTTTTACATGGGTACTCACCGCACACTCACACGAAACCGAAAACAAGTTTCCTTGAACTCTTCTAATTGCGTGAAACTGACAAAGGGCGGTTCGACCTCTTCCGTATTTGAACATTCGAAAAAAGACGCAATTTTCCATAATTTGTAGCCTGAAATGGTAATGATATGAAAATTTAGTGTTAATGGGCTTTTAGGTAAAATTGGACGCCCGATTTGATGGAGGACTAGAATTCCGAAAAAAAAACGTATTTTTAAATATGTATATGTTTTTTTTTTTTTAATTTTTCGTTGCAGAAGTGTAAACAAAATTGAAGTCATTTTACTTTAAATGATGCACTTTTTGCAATTCCGTCGTGAAACTACTTACTTTTCCTGGAATTATCGAACGACGAAATGGCTTAAATTTCTCTACCTTGAAAAAACAGAATGGCAAATTAATACCTTGCAATACACAGAAGAACTTTACAGCACTAATATGTGTGCTGAAAAATTGAACTTTTCAGCACTTGTATCGAAAAGTAACATAACAGAAAAGGGATACTAGAGCAGACGGAAATAACGCGGGAATAACAGTTTTTGATATTGGAAAATACTAGGCCAATAACATTTTATGTTATTTATAACAAGATTTGTTATTCGTCGTTATGATTTTTTTGTTATTGGATTGTTATTGTAATAACAGACAAATAAAATTTTAAGTTATTCTCAAGTTGCTCTGTCTTTTTATCAATATCAGACCGATAACAAATTTTGTTATGATAACATAAACTGTTATTGAACTCTTATGCAAGAATGGGTTTTGCTAGAATATTCTATAACACTTTCTGTTATTTTAACAGTATTTGTAAGTGAAATGGTATGAATTTAGTTATTACTGTCTGTTCGGGTAGGTTTTACTTTATGGCCGGACATCATTTTCATCTTCGTAAATATGATGAATCAGCATGAATTATAATCGGTAAAATTGCTAAAAAATCACACTACATCGATTTTCGACGCTTCGTCGCCAAATGGACAAGTTGTCAAGTTGAGCTTCGAATACTGGCACGAGAATGCTGGCGCATATGTTTTGTGGCTCGAGATATACTCGTTTGTTGTAGCTTGTCTCCCGATTTTTCCTACAACATATAAGATATCTTTGCTTTTCGGTTTCTTTTACCCTGTCCGTTTATGCATAACTGTCCAATGTTTATGCAAAAAAAAAATGTGACATAGGACATCCGGCTACAATCAATTTGTTTCCCGTGTGCTCCTAAAATCGCCTTGTTTGATTAAGATTGTACGATTAAAAATATTCGTTTGATGAAAATTGCGTTTTCAATTTCTTTTGGAAAACACATAATTTATTATTCCTTGCTTTCATCATAAGATTTTTATTGTATCATTTCACTTTCTTTTGTGCTGACGTTATAAATAAACAAATTCGATGTTATGAACTGAAAGAAGTTCTACCATTGTTATATTCTTTAGTCAGATAGGCTCTATCTCACCCCAGGTGGGATTAAATCGGGGGTTTCAAAGGTGAATTTAGTTAACACATGGATGTTCAACATAAAGTTCCATTCAAAAAGGGGTTTTTGTTCGGAATTTCAAAATATCAAGGTTCGATTGTTTGTTTTCGACTGGTATGCAGAATTTGTAGATTTTTTGGCTTTCTCAGTCAAATAAACAAAGTTCAAACAACAAATCGTTTGATCTTTGTTTATTTGACTGAGAAAGCCAAAAAAAACTACAAATATCAAGGTTGTTAAAGATAAAATTTCCGAAGCTCCATAACGATAAAGATAATTCTTTCGTTAATGAACGATAACTCATTTTTAAAATCTTTCTATAGTCGATTAAATCAACCTTGTCATGTTAAACTTTCTTTGCTTTCACTAAGATTATTTTTTATTGAAAATCAAGTTAGTTTCAAAGTTTATTATGTAGTCAAAATTGTTCACAAATATCGTATTTTATCGAAAGTACTAAAATTTTCATTATTAGCAATATGCGTGTCAAATGAAGGGAAATTTTGCATTATTTTTCTTTTTATCATAGTTTTGTTTTTTTTTATTACCAAAATTTTCACAATTGGCGTATTTTTTACGGAAATGCTAAAATTTTCACAAATTACCGTATGTTTTTCGAAAAACCTAAAATTTTCACAAATTACCGTTTTTTTTCGAAAATTCTCAATATGCAAAATGGTAATCAAACGAAGCTAAATTTTGTCTGCTAAACCTTTGCATGGCAATATTTCAGCAACTAAGGGTCGTATCAACAAAGTTCAAAAGTGCAAAATATAGAGAATTTTCTCAGCTCTTCAAAAATATTTTTTTCAAAGGTGGGCAAACATGTGCACTAATTCAAAAAATTAAAAACTGCGACTATTTTCAAAAAAGTCACCAAAAAATGGATTTAACTTGAAAACGGTGCACTTTATAAAAATTTCACTGGAGTACTTTTTGATTGCAAATTTGATTTAACATCGAAAAATGAAGTTAAAAAATTTTTGCGACCAATTTTTCGATTTTTTTAAAAAATCTGTATTGATTCAAAAATTCATAACTCGCTCAAAGATTTTTTGCACAACCTGGAAATTTCTGAAAAGTTGGCATTTGATGTTCTCTAAAACAAATCAAAAAATAAAAAAAATTAAAAATAGTGTTTTTTTGCAAATCAAGTTGTAGTGACAAAAAGTAAAAAAAAAAAATCATCAAATTTTTTTTACCTTGTATCATTTCTTTCCAGTGTAGTCCATATCCTTACCTACAACTTTGCCGAAGACACCAAATTGATCAAAAAATTCCTTCAAAAGATACAGATTTTTGAATTTTCATACATCATTTTTGTATAGCCAGCTGCCAAATTTGTATGGAAAATTATATGGACAAACTAATGATGCAAAATGGCTTTTTTGGCTTATACAATTTGAATGTATGTATGAAGCATGCAAAATGTTTTGAAAATTTGAGTATTTTCGAAAAAAATGCGATAATTTGTAAAAAAAATAGTATTTTTATTTTTTCAACCAACACGCATAAAAATTAGGCACATTTGAATCAACAAAACGTTTAGTTGATTTGAAATTCAAGATTTTTGTTGAATCAACGCTAAGCGTCAAAGCAACTTTTTCAAAACAACAAAAGATTTTTGTGGAAGAGTTCAATTAGTTGGGTGGTGACGCGCGGTCAATTATGTGGCATTGTGTGTGAAAAGAAAAGAATTTTATTTCGTGTTTCATCCTGGTTGGCTTGCCCACAAGCAGAAGAAAATCAGTTCAATTAGTTGGGTGGTGACACGCGGTCAATTATGTGGCATTGTGTGTGAAAAGAAAAGAATTTTATTTCGTGTTTCATCCTGATTGGCTTGCTAAAGTCCTTCCTACATCATCGTTGATCGGGAGGCACGACGTCGTGTGAATTGTTGCATTAAAATAAGTTTAAGTATTACTGTAAATGACTGTAAAAAAGTCCTTCCTATATCATCAATGTCGTCTGGGTAATCGTGATGAAAAATTACATTTATTCAGTATTTAAATACCTGTGCGCGAGTGTTTTGGTGTGCCAATTAGAAAGACCTTCCCATAGCATCGTTGCTCGGAAGGCTCGCCGACGGGTTTGTTATGAAAGTCCTCCCCATAGCATCGTAGCTCGGGAGGCATCGAAAAGCCAATACCTTATCCTACTAACCCAAAAAAAAAAATCACGTGATGCTTGAAGGAGATGCTGTGGATTCAACGGTCTCAAGCGGTATCAACAAGTATATAGCGAAAAACTGTGTGCTTGATGAGTCTGCAACTTCAACTATCGGACTAACATTCCTCCCTTTTGTTGAACTGCAGGCTTCTTGGGAGGGCGCCGGTATTGACTAATAAAGTCGGGGTCTTCAGGGGTTAAACAGTGAACGGATGGTTGGCTCCCACTGATCATTTTTGATTCATTGTTTAACTTCAGCTGATCTGTCAATAACGGAGTAGCAGCTCATTGGCAGTCAACCATGCTCATCCTCATGCTCAACAAAAGATTTTTGTGGAATTGAGAAAATAAAGGTTTGTTTCAACGCAAAATCTGCGTTGATTATTTTCAAAAAAAATATGGTTGAATCAAACCTCGTGCAGGCTGATTCTACAAAAAAAAATCTGCGTGAGCTTAAAACAATTTGAAATTAATTTTCCTGCGTTTAAATTCATATGCAGCATGTCTGGAATCGATAAAAATAATTGGAATTCCATGTACAGCACCGCAAAAAGTTTTTTTATAGGTGAAAATAAAAATTCTTCAATACATGGATATTTTGAAAACTAATGATTTCAAAACAACTGGGCAGGTGTTAAATTCACTATAAAACTCTTTTTTCATTCAAATGTTGAGACCATGGATTGAAATTCATTTTTTTCTATTTTTTTTTTTGCGAAATTTAACTTTTAAAATATTTCACACCACCTTTCAGTTCAACCACCCCCATCCGTACGGTCCTTCCCCTTTCCAGGCAATTTCATCACCTGTAAGCTCCAGGATGGCATTTTCGCGGCTACGACATCGCGTGGAGAACGAATTAAAGGGAAAACTTTTCCACCGGAGCGCACCAAGATTTGTTTTTTTTTTTTTTTTGCAAACACATGTACGCATATGGTATGTGTGTCTGTAAAGCTGTTTTAAGTCTGTGCGCGTGCAACGCTGTATTCTGGCGGGCGTCTTGAGAAAACTTTTTCATTTGACTCATTTATCATTGCAAAGCCCTGGAAGCCACACGCACTGACAAGCGCACACACACTCACATGTGCGGGCCCGGGCTAATGATGATTAACTTCGCCACATCATCTTCACTGCCGTTGCAAGGGCTGCCGTTAAGGAAAAGTGCGACCTGTGTGTGTGTGTGTGTGTTTGGTTGTGTGCGTGCCAAAGTGTACGTAGGTGCTGCTTGTTTGTCGGGGACAATTGGCGTGAGACAACATGAGAAAACATGTCTTTTCAAGAAACAATATTGAATAATATAAGAAAATAGAAATGATAACTACAATTAAATGAGACAACTTGAATCTACTTGAGACAACCTGACTCAGCTTCTGAAATTGCTAGCGATCTAGTGTTGTCTCATTCCAGCAAACTGCCTATAGTTGTCTCAAGCTGTCTCATGTTGTCGTAAATCGTCAAAATTGTCTCAAAAATGTTTGTAAAAAAAAAAAAATTAGTTGAATTCAGGGAAATTGAGACGGAGTGGTACAACATGAGACAGAATTGATTACCTTGTCACTTTGTCGATGCAATTTATGACAACTTGAGACAACTTCTAACCGTTTGGGAAAGTAAAACTCAAAATGATGCAAAAAAAGTTCAGACGGCTTAGTACAGCAAAATGAGACAACATGAGACAAAAATTTACGTACTCAGCCAACTTTAGACTGATTGGAAAACATGAGACAGAATGAGCCACGTTGGCATTGAAATTGCCAACGTGGCGACAACAGCCAACTTGAGACATCTTTAACAATTCGGGACAACATTAGACAAATTGAAGTTGCTGGAGATCTTATGTTGTCTCATTTTTTGAAGCCACCTCGAATTGTCCCAAGTTGTCTCATGTTATCTTGAATCATCAAGGTTGTCATATGGCTTCTTTAAAAAAAAACATTTTTCAAATACAGGCATCTTAAGACTGCTTGGACAACATGAGACAAAATTTGTTAATAAGACTTCTCGAAACAATATGACAAGTTGGGTCGAATTGAGACAAAATCAAATAAAATGAGTCATTGTCAGTCAAAATGAGACAACTTTGACAATTAATTTTAATTTGAGACAACATAAAACTGCTTAGAAAAATAAAACTCAAAATGATGCAAATAAAAATTTCGGACGGCTTGAGACAAATTGACACATCTCAGTGCTGCAACATAAGACAAATGTGAAAAAATGGACGTACTCAGACAATTTTGGACCAATTGGGCTACATGAGACAGAGTAAGCCAAGTTGGCATTGACATTGCACAGTGGTCCAGATCGCAAAATTAAATGGAAAATGGATGACATTTTGGAGCTTTGGTGTCTTCAGAAGAGTGGTTGCAAATGGAAAGGGGCAACTTTTGGTTTGGTTCAAAATTAGGGTGGTTCACGATTAGGGTGATTTTGAATATTTAACTTTTCAGGAATATTTTTGGGAATTTTTATGTCTTCTAATAAGTTGTTAGACTGGCCAATTCAAGCAACTTTGTCCAAGACACCAAAATTTTATCTCGTAATCTACGCCTTCTACGACCAAATTTATAGAAAGCATCTGAGCAAACCTTCAAAAATCAGTTTTTTGAACGTGGCAATTCAGGGTTAACTTTAAGAGCAAAGTGATATTTGGAGCACCATGTAAAATTATCATTTAAACCCAAAATATGGCTAAAAATCAATATGTTGACATTTTGGCTCAATTTTGAGGGCTGATTTTGATTCAGCGGGCAAAATTACATGGAAAAAACATATATTTGAACAATTTTCGAATTTCGTTAGGGTGGTCCGATATGGTTTTCCCATGAAAATTAGACTTTTTCAAATGAAGATATCTCAAGTTTAAAGAAAAACACCCCTAAGATTTTTCAGCATTTGTAGTGCTAGATCTCCTCTGTCAAATGCAACCTTGTGCTTAAAATTTGGCTTGCGCCTTTTCGAGATATTTGTGTTTTAAATTTGCATCTTATTTACCTTAAAATGGCTGTAACTTTTGGCCCTTAAGTCCAAATTTACATGTCGAGAAATGAAAATGTTCGTTTTTCAGAGCTCTAAAAGTGCTCCGAATATCACTTTTTCTAAAAGTTAACCCTAAATTGCCACGTTCAAAAAACTGATTTTTGAAGGTTTGCTGAGATGCTTTCTTTAAATTTGGTCGTAGAAGGCGTAGATTACGAGATAAAATTTTGGTGTCTTCGACAAAGTTGCTTGAATTGGCCAGTCTAACAACTTTAGAAGACATAAAAATTCCCAAAAATATTCCTGAATAGTTAAATTTTCAAAATCGTGAACCACCCTAATTTTGAACCAAACCAAAAGTTGCCCCTTTCCATTTGCAACAAATTTTCTGAAGATACCAAAGCTCCAAAATGTCACCATTTTTCGGAAAATCCATTTTCCACTTAATTTTGCGATCTGGACCACTGTGCATTGTCAACAATGAGACAACTTGAAACAATTTAACAAAAATGAGACATTGTGAGCCATTTAGGGTGACTAGGGTATATGGCCCTATTTTGGACCTACTATGCAAAGATTCAACATATTTCGCATTGTTCTCAGGAACAGTCTAACTAATTTGGCTCGTTTCAGGATTGTTTTGTGCCTTAATTTATGCTTAACAAAGTGTACTATTTAAATTTGGAAATAATTTAACCATTTCATTGTAATAAGCATTTCAAGTAAAACATTTGTTGGATGCTTTTTGGACTTATTGAATGTATTTTGGAGACATCGCTGAACCTATTTTGGACCTACACTCTGATTGGTTAAAATTTTGACAACTCGAATTGCGGCGTGCGGTGGCAACACGCACACTTACAGAAACTCGGTTTGATAAACCAAAGGGCCTATCCACGATTATAATTTGGAAAATATTTATTTGAATTTAGAAAAAAACGTTTTGTTTTAATTATATTGAATGGAAACTCGCGCATCTTTAGCAGGTCTCGGTCCTATTTACAATTCGCGTATTGTTACTACCTAATTGTTCAAGCATTAGAACATAAAAGACAACCCGTTATTAGTCGCAATAAAAACACCTTAACTTAAAATTATATGAATGACAGAGAAACATTCACAAAACATAACAAGTAACAATGAAAAAAGGTTCTAAATTTTACGCAGAGCTTAAGTTCAAATATTATTAAACAATCAAGAAATTTTAAAGGGAGATAATAGCTTGTAACTTGGGGTGAAACTTTCTCATCTGTCATGTTAAACTTTTCAGTTGCTTGACAAAAAGTTTAACTGCATCTTGCACTTTTAAAAACAATGAAATATTTGAAAAAAAATCTTTATTTGAAAAGGGTGCCTTAGATAGTCATAGTTTGTTTTGTTAAAAGCAGATTTGAGGTGTTCAAACATTATATTTACTTCGAACTTACCATCACTTAGGTTGCTGATATAATTTTTAAGAAAATCGGTTATGTCAATATTTAGTTAACTAAGTTTATAAGCTTTTTAAACTTATACATTTTAGTTTTAGGTGAAATTGTTGGAAATTCAGAACTTTGCCTGAAATTCGTTGAAACGAGTTTTGTTTATTAAATTATAGATTTATATTACATGTTTAACTGAATTCAAAGAACGAATCAAAAGTCTTCACATTTTATATGAAATTTGTTTTACTGAAATGCCTTTAAATTGGGAGATTTTTTTAAATTATGTTTAAAAAACAAATAATATTTAATAAGACTTATTATTCAAAAACTTATTTTACCTTTTCCTAGTACAAGATTGTCTGAAGAGTCCGAAAATGCATTCCGTTTTATGATTCAAAATTATGTTCATTGAGAAAATCATGACACTTTGAGAAGATTAAAATAATGCTATTTATCAACATTTTATTAATTATAGTTAACTAACTTTTTAAACCTTTAAAAATCTCATGAAAAGTTCTTAATGAGGTACTTTGAGCACTTCTCTACCACGGTCAGTATGATTCCATACCATTCCGTACGTATTTAATTTGTACTCCTCATTTTGCGGAAAAATCTCAAACCATCAAAATCACTCAGATTTACGGTAATCAGATATGTCACAAATCATAAAATTCATAAAGTTAACATCGCACCTCATTTGCAAATTATTTTTTTTTGATTATTTTTATTTTTCTTGCTGGTTTAGTTGTGTTTCTAACATGATTGACACGGTAATTTTTTTTTTCCATATGAATATTTTTCTGATTAGCGCTTAGGATCTTCAAAACTAACTCAAGATTTTTTAAATTTAATTCATACGACTTTTTAAAAAAACCACTCGAGAGCAATGTTGACAGCTCCTGTCACGGTGACAGCTGACGATTAAATGAACTAGACCCTTTAGGTTTTTCAATCGTTTCCCCTTCAATTCAAACAGGGTAGCC